>NC_056733.1:303613987-303768987 GCF_019279795.1 Protopterus annectens | reverse complement strand
TGCGCCTATTGTGTTTTGTCAGTCAGGCAGTCTGTATAAATGACATTTATCTACTGCCTTTAATCCCACAAACCAACTCTGATATTCACTTAGTATTTATATACCATAGGCTGAAACTGAACTAGTTCCATTGGGATCAGTGCATTACCCTGGTTAACAAAATCAAAATAAACAAACAGAAGAGGAAGGTTTTGAGTTGCCAATAAGCTTAATCCTGTACTCCAGGGTTTGATTCCCTCTACCCTATTTACCTATAATGTAACTTTGAGTAAGCCATTTAAACAGCTATTGCCCCAGGGTTGACCTTGAAGAGAGGCTTGTATTAAGTGAGCTTATTTTACCAATGAAACAAATAAATTATGTAAACCCAATTAGTTTGAACCTAGATCACAAGCAGTAAAGAAAAACACATGAGACCATAGTTAGATTTTAGTTTTGTTTCAAAAAGCAACATTTTCCAGGCAATTAATATTTGGAAAGTTTAAATTCTGATAGCTTTTAAACAGGCACAGATAATGGAGTAAAAATTAAATAAAAATAATAATCAGAATCAGTTTGTGAGTGCTGCATGCCCATTCCCCCAAGCCATCACTCAGGACTTTATTTTTAAGAGATATAAGAAATCTGACTTTCTGCCTTGCTGCGTTCCTGAAGGATACATTAAGATGCTTTACTACACTGCTGGTTTCGAATGAAAATTATTATTCATCAAAAGATTAGAATGAACTCAAAATCCGTGTTGAACGGAACTGTAAATAATTGTTATGCGTTGTTAGTATTACTGCATTGTCTTCCTTTTTGTCTTTCTTCAGTGGCAGACAAGACAAGAATGTCAGAAACAGGTGAATTAAGGGACAAGTTGTCTTGGGCTAAGTAGGAAATGCACATATTTTGCTTGATATATGCAACACTTCAGCTGAACTCTGGAATGCGTGTGCTAAAGAGTCGTTAATGTCACCACATGTGACTGCTCTTCAAGACAAGGGCTTAGCAGTTGCCTGGCAGGAGAGGGCTCTTAGCCTGTCAGCTTTGAAGTCTTTGCATAATGTATGTCTGCCTGACCAACACAAAGAATTGGAACTTAATGCAGAGCAGTGCCAAGACTTTCTGTGTTGTCAGTTTAGAGTCAAAGACAAGAGATGCATACACTGGCTACTCTATAGTCAGCACTTCAAGGACTGGTCCAGTCAGAACAGCTAATGTCAAGTTAAGTAATAAAGGGAAGCATTTTATGTTACGTTGTATTGTGCCTGTTTTACATCTCTGTGTGTATTATCTATATCTGTCTATATCTATCTATGTGTGTATATATATATATATATATATATATATATATATATATATATATATATAAATATATAAATCTAGACATATACATATACATTTATATATGTATGCGCATATGTAGTAAAGCATCTTAATGTACTCTTCAGTGATGCAGCAAATCAGAAAGTCACCTTTCTTACATCTTTTAAAACTGTTGTCCTGAGGGATGGTGCGGGAGGGACAGAAAACATATTTTACTCATATATATATCCCATATAACTATTAAAAAAAAAAAAAAAAAAAAAAAAATATATATATATATATATATATATATATATATATATAGTTTACTATGAAAACTTGGAAAATGCATCAGTTGACGGGCATGTGGTTGGCTTGCAGTTTCCAAGTCAGCATAATGTCGAACAAAAAACGATCGACTACACTATAGTGAATGGGTAGTGTAGGTCGATATTTTGGATTTGACATTGTGTCGCTGTTCAGTGAGGAACATGGAATTAGCCAATTTCCTCACTGTAGTGCAATCTTAGAGGTAGTATATTTAATGTGCAGAGGATGTGGGGGGTGAAGGAGGGCACAGTCCCTCTGCAAAATAGGGTCTATATTAGAACATCGAAGTTTCAGAACTTCGAATGTTATAATATCGACACCTAATAAGCAAAAGCTGAAAATAGAGAAGTTTTAGATAACCAAATTCTTTCCTAGGGAAAGAATTTGGTTGTCCGTTCCTGTCGCTTCGCTATTTTCAGCTCTGCGGTGGAAAGTTACGGTTGGGTTCAGGTAAGTGTGCGATTGTGTGGACGTGAGGGTTAGGGTGGGATAGGTGAGTTAGGGTTAGGGCGTGGGTCAGGTAAGTGTGCGAATGTGTGGACGTGAGGGTTAGGGTGGGATAGGTGAGTTAGGGTGCGGGTCAGGTGTGTGTGCGATAGTGACGGACCTTAGAGTTAGGGTTTGGCCTAAGGTAAGTGGGTAGATAGTGCTGTATGTACAGTTTAGTGTAGGTTTAGATGTAAGATTTTAGCTGTATATGTGTGGATTGCTGTTTGTTTAGTGTGTTTGTGTTGTGTGTATGTGTTTTGGACCAGCAGATTTTTTCCCCTAGGAAAAAATTCGATGTTCTAAAGTATCGGTTTTCGGTTACTAGGTGTCGATATTAGAACATTTAAAGTTCTGAAACTTTGATGTTCTAATATAGACCCGCAAAATAGTACAATTAACATACCATTGACTGTTGTGTGTAAAGGTACATTAATGTACATGGCATAGGTGACTGACATCACCTCTTGCTATGTCAGCCTTGTCGAACCAGGAAGTTTGGGTATGTCATTTCTGACGTTCTGCCTTTTAAACGTGTCAGAAATCGACATTTTCCATCGACATTATGGTCATTCGATAGAAGCATTTTCAAGAATATGATAGTAAACCTATGTGTGTGTGTGTGTGTGTGTGTGTGTGTGTGTGTGTGTGTGTGTGTGTGTGTGTGTGTGTGTGTCCATGACGCACAGTGTGTTGACTGGGCAGCATGTTTGGCATGTGTGTTTAGTCAACTCAGGACACACTGGTTAAGTTCTGTCAAGTCTCAATGCAACAATTTCATGGAAGAGGGAGAACAGGCCTTTTTATTTCCCCCGCAGGACTCGTATGAAAAATCCGTTTTGATGATTCAGCATGTTGCTATTCTTCAAAATAGGTTGAGTGGATGGCAGTCGACAAATAATGACACACATATTGACTTACACATATTCAAAACTGTTTCTTCGCTTGATGCTTTTTTATTTTAAAGTAACAGTGCAGTTACACTGTTGTGGAGTGTCATGGATACAGGTGTATTCGAAGCTAGGGGGTGTTTTGTGGGTGCATGCACACAGTATTGTGGCAGGTAGTGTTCTTTGTGATCATGGAACAGTGTGGTAAGGGTGATTTCCCCTTACTTGCACTATTATGCAGTCTCAGAGTTAGTGAATATTAATTCATGAGGTCTGGGGATACATGTTGGGGGGTATGGGGGGTTTAATGGATCAGGAGTCAGTGTATATTTATTGATCATCGATCTCTGATGAGTGTGACCTTTGATACAGTGTCAGATGTACACATAAGCAGTTAAAAAGAAAAAGCATACACACATCAAAATGTATAGATGAAATTGTATAAAAACTGAACTGAGTTTGAAGGAAGTCTGGCATTTCAATGTCTGAAGAAGTCTGGATTCTGGATGAAAGTGCTCATAACCTTTGTGTGTGTGTGTGTGTGTGTGTGTGTGTGTGTGTGTGTGTGTGTGTGTGTGTTAGTGTGTGAGTGAGTGTTTGGATATGTGTCTGTATATCTGCCTACAGAGACTAAGAAAGAGAGAGACAGACAGAGGGATTGCCACATAGATTGATTGATTGATTTATGGTTCCACTATGAAAAGCAGATCAGGCAAATCCAGAGCATCAGAAATGCTGATAAGTAATGCACTAAACACAGAAGAATGAAAAAGTTAAGTTCAAGTGTATTTTATGGGAGGCATGCCGTCCTGCACATTCCCAAAATGTGGGGTGAAAGTCCCCATTGCCCCCAGCACCTATATATACAAACTCACAGTTGTACCAACTCTAAAAAGGTAGAAATTTCACCAAAATGGGAATCACTGCCTGCGCAGCTGTAGAAACCAACAATCAGCATTGTGTTTTTGGTGTTCTTTGTTGTTTTGGGCTGCCACTCAAGGGATTTTAGTTCAGCCACCTGCAGAGATACCATATATATTTTTTTATCTATAGCTGTATCTATATCTATCTATATGTGTGTGTATATATATATATATATATATATATATATATATTCCATAGGCTGGGAATAAATTCAGTTAAGAGCTTATCTCTCCAGTGAATGTTGTAATGTTAGGTCCCTCATGTAAGTGTTTGTAGAGCCACTGGATTTGTATAGAAATAACAAGTCAAATAGGACTGGACCATGGGTCACGTTGGTGCAGGTGGTAGGCTGGCCAGTGTTAGAAGAGTCACGCTAATCTGTTTCTTTGAGGATTTTTTCTTCCTCCTACATTATCCTATGGCTCCCTAGTCAGTGCTTCGTGTCCATTGCCAGGTCTGCCAGCCACTTCCTTTACCCCCAGCGGTCTGGTGCCAAAGTGGACTTTAATGGCATCCTGAAATGTGGCTATTCACATCTGCCAGAGGTGGGTTTCTTATTTTATGCCATACCTTGTTATTCCATTATTATTTCTTGCTTCTCAGTAGTATTACTGAGGGGTGTGCATGCAATGATGAATATCTCTGTGCCTCAGTAGCATCAAAACCTTGTCCCCATCCTCTTCTCCCCTTTGGCTTACTCCTGTTAGTGTGATATTCCCATCCACCAGCTCAGATTGTCAGTGGAAACACCCACAGAACCACACACCCACTTGGGATGGTAACCCCCATCTGTCCCTGCAAGTCCATCAGATGCCCCAGCCACTAGTAAAACCGTGGTCTCCTGGGATGTCATACATACACAGGGCAGATGCACGTGGAACCCTTGCACGGCCAAAAAAGTCAAAAGTCCAAAAAAAGACTCCTGGGATGTCATCAGGACTTTATTTATTTATTTATTGACAGTTATTTACTGGGAAGGTCTGACTAGGTAATAAGTACCCATTTTCAGTGGAGGCCCATGGAGAAAAGCTTTAGAAAGTTAAATAACATTAAAGAAAACACTAGTACAAATGTAATTAAAAAAAAGTATATGTATATACAGTTTGATAGTGGAACACGTAGAATACAGTAAAGCATGAGGAGACACCAGTGATGTGAAAATAAAAGAAAAAAAATTGACAAATAAGTATTAGAAGTATGGTCTACTATGCCAGGAAATAAAAATAAAAAGATAGAAGTCCACTGTACGAGTTGGGAGAGGGCAGGTCTTGAAGGACAGATGGTATGATGAGAGGTTAGGTTAGTAAGAATATAAAGTATTTGTTAATACAAACCGTACAAGTGAGGTGCATGGGCTTGGCTAGATCATTGTATGCTGCTAATGAGTAAAAGTGTCATGCTAACCTATTGAAATACATGAAGGATTTAAGGCCTTAATTTTCATGGTTACACATCAGTTGAGCAATTAAATGTTTAGATAGATATACACACACACACACACATACACACACACACACACACACACACACACACACACACACACACACACACACACACACACTCTCTGGCATTGCATTCAGTGATGAGTGTGATAAGGGAAGAGTATAGTAGTAGGATGACTTCTGTGAATCTTGAGAATATTCACTATACATTACCTTGGCCAGGTGTATGATTTTCTTCGCTGTGGTGGAACCATGATGACTGAATGAGGGGGAGCTGCTCGCATAAGAACCAAATCTGTTATGAGAATGTTTCTCTGAGAATAGCACCTTTTACAACATATAGGGGAGTAACTTGAGTCAGGCATTACTGAGACATGCCTTCTTTCATCAATTTAATACATGCTCAAACATCTGTTTCTACTTTATTCAGATTGAATATTTATTGTACTCACTTCTGAAGTTCCAGATTTAGGATAAAAAAAAAAAAATCAGCATACTCTTTGTTATTAATCAGTTCCATCCAACTGCTTGTGCCTAGCATGTAAACCTCCCCAATGCTGGTTTTAATGTTGCTTCCTTCTCGTTAAAAGCACAAAATAGCTTTTTTTTGGTTAAAAAAGATTTCTACTTCCTCCTCCTTTCTTCCTTAGAGAGAAAAAAATGTGTGTGTGTGTGTGTGTGTGTGTGTGTGTGTGTGTATATATATATATATATATATATATATATATATATATATGTATATATATATATAGAGAGAGAGAGAGAGAGATTTATTTGAAGCATTTTGTCATTGGATGATTTTTTGCACATGACAAGTATTTAAAGTGTGGTTTCAAGTTTTTGTATTTATTCTGATGAAGTTCATGGTGTTTTATTAAATGAACAAAAGCTTTTAAGTTTTGTGGTCCGGTTCCTTCCTGGTCTTTTGTTTGCTGCTTTTTCACTTTTACTTTGTTCTTTGGAGTTGTTTAGCTGTTTTTGGTCAATTTTGGAGGCGTTTGAGCAGCATTATGGCAGAAAGTGAGCTTACACAGGACTGTTTATTGAACTTAACCACCCATTCAGTGTTAGATAAATCCCTTGTGTCTAACGAATCTTTTATGGACAGCATTATAGCTGCTATCCGTAAAGGGTTTTCTCGGTGTCAAGGTAACCAAGGAGAAGGAGTTCAGCTACAGAGCAGTATTGCTAGTAGCGTGCTGACTTCAGTACAACAGTCCCTCAGTCAGTTGGCTGGGGGAAACAAAGATGGAGGTGTTTCTTCATTCATTGGATCCAGCGATGGCGTTTTTCATCCTAATGGTGTTGTTGGGACTTCAGCTAACACAATTTCACATAAAGATGCGGTTTCTCATGTTTTTAGTGAGTTTGAAAACCCCTTCAAATTGGACAGTCATGAAATACAAGTAAGTGCCACTATTGAAAGTAACTGCTCAGATGAGTTTGACATTTGCAAAAATGACATATTTTCTTTAGAAAAACTTTCCTTAAAATTATTTCTTTGCAGTTAGAAATGGCTTATTTAGAAGAATGTGTAAGACTCTGCTGTGTACCTCGTGGCTTAAGAATATTTAAATTTACTAACTGTGCTCAACAAGGGGACACTCTCTGTACCAGCAACTGACTGAACTTTTTAATGGTACTGGTGTTGCCCTGATGAAAATGCTGGTCGCCCACTATAAATGCAATATTACTAACTTAAAAACTGATATGGAAACTTTGGACATGAAAGTTAGGGGGTCCAAATGTTTCCAATGCTTTTCTACTTTATATGAAGGTATTTCAATCAAAGTAGATAGGCAGAGGGCGACCATTAATAATAGGAATCAAAGAAAATTGAAGAGAAACTTGGTTGCCACTGCCTATCCTTTACGCAAATGTTTAACATCAGTACAAACTGTGAAACCAACTGGTGTATTTGATAGTAATAGTGGTCTTACAGAGGCAGTTGCTTCTACTTCTTTTTCTAGTCAGTGTGATGCTGGCAATACGAATGTTGTAAATAATTCTCCCAGTGTTTGTGCTGCTATGTCCACAATGAATAGACCTTTTTTAGTGGACAAATCAGGGGTGCAGAGAACACTGAGGTGGTCGAAAGAAGTTCAGGCCACACACGAGAAGGAACAATGGAAGAAAGGGAACAGGAACAGAAACAACAAAAAGAAAACAAATTTTTGTATAGACATTTTAAATTTGTCTGATGTTAACTTAACAGATGACACCTACAAGGTGTTACAACACGGCTTTGCATTTATTCCTTCCAACAAAGTGAATGTAATAAATTTGTTTGTGGATTTTAAGTTATACATAAAGTTGAATCTGAAGTTCAATTTTGATGGTTTGTGTACTGTTTTACCAACAAACAATGTAAATGTAGAAGTACTTCTAATCCTGCCTTATGCTCTTCCTTACAAGTGTTTGGTACACTATGTGAACAGCATTTTAGGGACATTAGTAGATGGTCCCACAGTACTGATAATCTTACTCAGGGAGAGAGGAAAGCATTAATTGACTTAGCTGCTAACAAGGATCTGAGAATAATGAAGGTAGATAAGGGTGGGGCCCTAGTCATTATGCATACTGTGGACTATGAAAATGCTATGCTGCAACTTTTGAGTGACCATAGAAACTACAGACAGGTCAATATAAATGAAGTTTTATTGTGTTTCAAGCATATTGACACTTTATTATTTGATTTGTCAAGGTAATATTGGACACTCAGTATGCATGTTTTTACAAGCTGAACATCTGAAGTTAGCAGTTCTCTTTGGTATTCCAAAAGTCCACAAATGCAGAAGCACCCCATAGTGTCAGCAGCATACTTCAAGACTGAACCAATTTCAATTGGTTAGATAACATTTTGAACCCTATTGTTCAAAGTTCAAGATTTTATTTAAAAGATTCATGGCATCTATTAGAGTTGTTACATGAATTTAATTTGGAAAATTCATGTATGTCAACTATAGGTTCATAGTTTCATAGGTAGATACTAGGTTATCTGCCCTAGGGCATTTATAAGCCTAGCCAGAGTGTATTTGGCTTCCGCCTCCCTATTAGATTAGCCTACTGTGCCTCTGTTAAGTAGGTCACAGAAGGTACCCTTTTAAGATTAGTTTACTGTGCCAGGGACACAGAAGAGATCCCAGGGGTGAATTTGCAATTTCCCATCCACGCGTCAAGATTTCGCTTGAAGAGGGTCAGCGAGGGGCTATGTCTAACATGAATTGGGATTGTATTCCAGAGTGAGGGGAGCCTCTGGGAAATTAATCTGTCCTTCCAGCATGTCCTATTTATTTTTGTGCTGAGGTTTAGGTCCCTGGAGCATGTAGCTCTAAGGGACTTGGATTTTTTGAGGTGGAGCATGTCCATTAATTCTGGGTTTGACATGGCCTTGTACGTCAGGCATAGATCGCCTCTGAGTAGGCGGTAAGCAACTGAGTAGAGCTGGAGTTTCTTTAGTCGAGCTGCATAGCACATCTGTTTGTAGCCCATGATCCTCTTGGTGAGGTACTTTTGGGGTCTGTCCAGTTGCTGCAGGTGTCGGGTAAGGTGCATCCCAAAAGAGGCATTGTATTCAGTTATGAGCCTGATGAGTGACGAGCAGAGGGGCACAATGACCTCTCTTGATCTAGATGCAAACCCTTTCGTGATAAGGTGGGCTATATAGAAGGTCTTTCTAACCACTTTGGCAACGTGATTATCAAAGGAGAGATTACCATCTACGTTGGTCCCCAAGTCTCTAATTACTTCTTCCGTACTTAATGGATTACCACCTATGTGGTGATTTGTGGGCACCTTGTTTTTCCCAAAGGGGATGTCTATGCACTTTTTAGCATTTAGCTTGAGGCCGTGGCTCTGGCACCAAGCATCCGTCTCTGTGAGACCCTTTTGGAGGATGCTTGTGTCAGCTGGAGATTCAGTTATGGCCCCCAGTTTGCAGTCATCTGCGAATTTTGTCAGCCATAATCCCCCCCTGTTAGCCTGAACCTCAGAGAAGTGTATACCGAACAAGAGAGGTCCCAGAATTGAGCCCTGTGGGACGCCACTTGTAACTGGTTTGGATTCGGACATGGCACTTGCGATTCTGACCATGTGGGTTCTATCTCTGAGCCAGTTTGCAACCCATCTTGTGATATAGGGGTTGATATTTAAGCTGGTAAGCTTATTTATGATGCCCGAGTGGGGTATTGTGTCGAAGGCTTTTGCGAGGTCCAGGTAGGCTGTGTGGACTACCTTGCCCTCATGTATGGCTTTGGTAACTGTTTCAAAGAAATCAACTAGGTTTAAGAGGCAAGATCTGCCCTTAACAAAGCCAAATTGGGTAGGGTCCAGTGTCTGGAGGCTCCCAATGTCTTTGTTTATGAGTTCCATGATAATATGCTCCATAGCTTTACAGACCAGACTAGTCAGGCTTATGGGGCGATAGTTTCCGAGGTCCGTTGTGGCACCACCTTTGTGGAGTGGGACCACTGTAGCTGTACGCCATTCTTTGGGTACATATCCTGTAGTAAGGCTAAGTTTGAACAGTGACATAATGTGAGGGTTCAGTTCGTCTTGGAGCTCGTGTAAGACACAGCCTGGGACACCGTCAGTCCCATAGATGCTGTGTTTTTTGCTTTGGAGAGGGCAACTTTCACCTGTGCATCTGTGATGTCTGGGAGGTTACATTCAGTTGGGATAGGTATTTGCTCCTTTGGGGGGGGAAGGGGGGAGAAATTTGCGATGAATCTGTCTGCCAGGATGTTGGCTATGTCTGTAGGTTCGGTATATTTTGTACCGTTATGCAACAATTCAGAGCATATCTGGGAGTTTCCGCCCATGTACCTGACATAACTAAAGAAGGCCTTGTGATTATTTTTAGTGTCTAGGGCAATTTTTCTTTCAAAACTGGCCTTTGATGATTTTATGAGGGATCGAAGTTTCTTGCTAATACTGATCAGAGATGCCTTCCCTTTTTTGGGATTTTGCTCCGTCATGTAGTAGCTTCCTCCTTCTGTTGTATAGCTTATTTATGGCCGGGGTCTACCAGACCGGTCTCCTGTTTTTGGAGGAGTGAGTCTTGGTTTTCTTTGGGATAGCACGATCCATGCATTCCTGCAGGTGCTCATAGAATGCATTTGTAAAGGATTCTGCGGATTGGGCTGTATTATCCTTTGGCCCAGGGGCTTTGAAGGATTCCAACTTCTGTCTTGAGAAGTGCAAAGTTAGCTTTTGAGAAATTCTTTACAGTGATTTCCTTGGCTGGGGGTGGGGACGGGATATGGCTGTCCAGGGAAATTTGTTTATGGACTGGTCTTACCAATGAGGGGTTTACCTCTGGTGTGGAACATAGAGTCCCCATGTTGGTGATGACCAGGTCCAATATGTTGTTCCCTCTTGTGGGAGTGGTGACCAGTTGTTCCATTGTGTTAGAGTTTATAAATTCAAGGAACCGTTGGGTGAGGGTGTTTGGGCTTGAGTAGTTTTCCCAGTCAATGTTTGGGTAGTTGAAGTCACCGAATAACATAGTGTTTGGAGGGACCTTCATATTATCCAGTGTTCTCAGGAATGCCAAGTGGGGTTCCTGTAATAGGGAGGGTGTTCTGTAGCAGGCTACAAACTGAAAGGCAGTTTTTCCCGCTGTTGGTTGCACATGGATGGTTTCCGATGCTTCGTGCATTGCCACTAACCTGGAGGTGTAGGTATCTTTGATGAATATAGATACTCCCCCTCCTTTTGTGCTTCGGTCCGAGTTTTGGGGCAGAAACGCATGGTATGAGTTATAACCTGGTAGTGCTGGGGTGCTCTCAGGAGTCTTGAACCAGGTTTCTGTTACTGCACAGACATCGATTTTCTCCATACTGAGGAGAGCCTCGAGTGCTTGCATCTTGAGGTTTAGACTTCTGGCATTGAGTAGCATTACCTTTAGTTTTTTTATCCTTAGGTTGTCTATGGAGGTGGGTTTGTCCTTTGAGCCTTGCCTAAAAAGGCACTATGGGGGTGGCAAGAGCCTTGGCCAGTATACGAAAGCCTAAGGGTGACAGGTGCAAGCCGTCCCTAGCGAAGCAACATGGCTTGTCGAGCATGTCATCCCAGGCTTACAGACACTGGATCCCCTTTGAATGACACCAGTACTTTAGCCAATTGTTGAAACTGATCATTTTGTCTTTATACTGTGGCATTATTCTTGGTGAGGGCAAGATGCTACTCAAGGTCAGGGACATACCAGCCTGGGCTACATGGTCAGAGAGATCCTTTATGTCTCTTTTCATGTAGTCCAGGGAGGTACGTCTCAGGTCATTCACACCAGCATGGACAATGACGGAGTCATATTTGTACTTGCTTTGGAGTGACCTGAGTGCTTGCGTTATGTGGCGGATCCTGGCACCTGACAGGCAGCTTACAGTGACCTTCTCCTTGTTCAGTCTGGTGAGCGGGACGTCAGTGTGCCGGACAAGAGAGTCCCCTATAACAAGTGTATTTGGTGTGTTGTTTGGCCTTAAGGGCTGTGAATGTGAGGCACACTGATTTTGTGAGATATGTGATTCATGGGTATTGTTGAGGGGTGGCTGTTGCTTGGATATCTGCTTAGGAGGTCTTTGCTGTTTAGGCAGATTTTTATTTAGAGCCTCCGAGTATGTTTTTGTGTGTTTATGTGTTGGGTATGCAGATGCAATAGGTCTGTGTGAGACTGGATTTGTTGTGTGGGTGGTTACCTTCTCCTCCTGACTGACTGTGCCAGTCTTGGGTTGAGAGAGCTCTGCCTCCAGTTTGGCTGTGTAACTTCATCTCTCACATGTATTAGAGTTTGTTGGAAGGAGGAGAGGGTTGTCGGTGTACATAAGGCATTTGTAACATTGCCTCAGAATTCCCAGATTCACCAGCTGGACTGGAGAGTAATCTTGAAACTGACCCTTGGACATACCAGATTAGTATAGGGAACTGGCTTTTTACTGATCAGATTAGGGAAGGGAACTGATTTTTCACTTGATCAGGAAGGACCAATCGGGAGCCTAATACTTATGAGAAGTTAAGGAGGGTGTAGTGCTTTAGTTAGTGTTTCCTTATAAGAGCTGAGCAGGGCTTTAGAAAGAAAATAGAGTGATTACTTTGAGAGTTTGAACAGATCTAAGGGAAAAAGTAAAGAGCAGACTTTGTGGAGCCTGAAATAGTTTAAACCTGTTTATGCGGTGCTGCCCGACGCTGCTCAGTGCGCAAAACCGCGCAAAAAGAGAGTTGTAGGGTTTTAAGAGAGACAGATTAAGGAGTTTAGAATTTACCTAAAATGGCCAATAAAACTACAGCTTCTAGGTAGTAACCACTCCTCCAGGGACAGGCAGGCTGTTCAGTGTTGACCACTCTCACTGGTGAACACAGAGACTTCCCTTTAGCCCAAGCACTGGCCTTCTAGAAACTTCCAAACAGTTCAGAACAGCAAATCTGTAACTGAACTTTCTTAACTTTCAGAAAGTGGGAAAAAAGCAAGATTTTTTTTTTTTTTTCTTTTTGTTGTAGTTTAAAGGTAGCAGAGATACACAAGCAGCAAAATAATCACAACAGTGCAATAAATGACTCCACAATTGAGTGCTAGGCCAAAATCAGGTAAAATGCAGTTTTTAAAGAAAAAAAACGATTTTAAATTAAGTGCAACACAGGAAATGCAGCAAACAGGCTCTAGATGTGTTCCAAGTACTGTTACTGTTACAGATATAAACTTTAGCAAGCCGGAAAATGCCAAAAAGTAGGTGGCAAAGCAGTAAAACTTAACAAAAAATCAGAAGAAAATACTTGAAATCACAGAAGTGGCTCCTTTTCTTCTCTCAGCGTTTTCTCCCCTTGGTAGGTGCTTCAGCAACAACTAGCATGCCTGAAAAGACGCCAAAACCATGAGGCAGCTGGGTTTTAAGAGAGACAGATCAAGGAGTTTAGAATTGACCCAAAATGGTCAATAAAACTACAGCTTCTAGGTAGTAACCACTCCTCCAGGGACAGGCAGGCTGTTCAGTGTTAACCACTCCCACTGGTGAACACAGAGTCTTCCCTTTAGCCCAAGCAAGCACTGGCCGTTGATGTTACTTCCCTTTACACAAGTATAGATCAAGAAGCTGGAATTGGTTTATTTAGGGAACATTTGACTGGTTATACTGGCTTTGACAATGATAAGATCAACACTTTGTGTGTTTTGATTGGAAATGATTTTGGAAAGTAGTTTGGAATTAGTATTTTCCAGCAAATCTCTGGTTTGGCCATGGGTAGTAGAGTGGCTCCCTGTTTTGCCAATCTAGTTATGGCTATGTGGGAGATGACATTTCTTGTGACACATCCTTTGGCTAAGAATATTTTATTTTACAGGCATTACATTGATGATTTTTTTTTTGTACAAGGGAACCTTGACAGTTTCCAATTATTCTTGCAAGATCTGAATTGTTCAACCAGTTTTTTTTTAACTTTACCCTGGGGGGGGGGGGGGTTGGGAAAATGATAGTCTTACTGGATATTCATTGAGAAGTACTTGATGACAGTTTTAATTTCAGTAGTAGTATCCATAGGAAGTCAACGTTTGTCAATCAGTACCTGCACAGGGACAGTCTTCACCCCCAACATATGAAAAGAGGGGTTGTCAAGGGACAACTTATAAGGTTGAGTCATTTGACCAGTGAAAATTCTGTTTTTGATGATGAGGTTAACAAACTGACTGGATTTTTTATAGCCAGGGGATATGATTTGTTTTGGTTACGTAACATTGTTGCTGAAGTTATAACTCTCAGACATTTTAGCTATTCCCATATTGAAAGGCAATTTTAGTGTAGCAAGTAGGGTGAATCAAAACAGCGAGGTGTTTGAACTGGCCTTCCCATTGCCCATTTCAGATGGAATGGACATTATTAGGCGTGTTATTAAGGAAAATTGGAAGGTGTTGCTTGGACATTCTGAACTGGTGAAAGTCCTGGGTAATGAACCTTTGCTTACTTATAAAAAGGTATGTAACATAAGCATACTTGAAAGTACTTCTAAGACATCACACAATGGAGTCAAAGACCCTGTTGGAACTTTTGCTTGTGGACATTGCAGGCAGTGTAGATACATAGCCAATTCAGGTTCCGTTGAGTTGAAACATTTCAAGAAAGTTATTTGGGCAAAGGACAGGTTTACATGTGATTCTGTGGCTATTGTTTATCTCACAGTATGTAACTCTTATACCAGTTTTTATGTTGGCAAAACCATCAGGTCACTAAGTAGAAGGATTTATGAATATGTGTTGGCAGTGAGAAATAAAGACAGGAATAATGCACTGGCATGACATGTTTCATTATGTAACAATTTAAAGAAATTTGCATTCTTTGTCTTAGATAAAGTAGTTTGTGGTCCTTTGGCGGGCAATTTTAAAGCCTTATTAGAATGTAGGGAAACTAAATGGCAGATAGCTTTAAGAGCAGACTACCCACCAGGACTAAATGAAACTATTAACATCGTGTTTTCTTCAGTTACAAAGGCTTTGATGTAGTGAGCCAAGCTGTTCACAAAATGGGCTTTATTTGATGAAACACTGTGTATTAGTTTGTTATTATTGACTATTTTATATATATATATATATATATATATATATATATATATATGTATGTATGTATATATATATATATATATATATATATATATACACATACACATTTTATGTTATACATATGCAATGCTAAAAATATTTTGTAGTGTATTTTTAAATTTTCTTGACATCACAGTGGCTATTTAAATAATTTATTTGAAGCATTTTGTCATTGGATGATTTTTTTGCACATGACAAGTATTTAAAGGGTGGTTTCAAGTTTTTGTATTTATTCTGATGAAGTTCGTGGTGTTTTATTAAACGAGCAAAAGCTTATAAGTTTTGTGGTCTGGTTTCTTCCTTGTCTTTGGTTTGCTGCTTTTTCACTTTTACTTTGTTCTTTTTTATAAGACCCTTTGCTCCTACTACTATTGGAACTGTCTGGGTATCTTTCTGCCACGTTGCTCTCATTTCTGCCTGCAGCTCCTGATATTTTATGACTTGGTGTCTCTCTGTACACAACACACTGTAGTCACTGGGTGTGGTGATTTCAATGATCAGTGCTACTTTTGTCTTCTTTTCATGTACCACTATATGCAGTTTTCTGGCATCTATCTTTTAAACTGTTGGTAATGGGTGATCCCATGTGATGCAGACTTCATCATTTTCTGTGATACCTTGTGGTATCATGTTTTTCAGCCACTTCAATACCAAAAAGTTTGCACAACCCCCAGTGCAACAATCTTGCCACACTATTATGCCTTTCAGTATATAGTCCTTCTGCCATTATTATGTCACAACCAGCAACGAGGTGTGCAACTGTTTCCAATTTGGTTTTATAAAACTTGCATTTTTCTGTTTTTCCCACATGTTCAATGGACTTTGTATACCAGCATGTACATAGCTCACTATCTTGGGGCGCCAATATTAACCTTTCATCTCTTGGCTAGAATTTGCCTCTCCTGAACCATTCCTGCATTGGTTCCTGATCACCATGAGGTTCTTCCAGAAGTTTTCTATACTTGCAACTATATTTATGCATTTTCCACATCTCTTGCCTTCACATCTGGTCCTTCACCTTATATTTTTTCTTTTGTTTTTTGGCACATTCAGTTGCTGATTGATTTTTGTCTACTTCTGGTTTGATTTCCATTCTTGCTTGACACCGATATGCTTCTGCTGGATTAACCAGAGAAGTCATCTTAGATTTATTTTCCTCATGTTTCAAAACTTTCACTAAGTTTGAGTCTTGTGAGGTCAGTAGATATGTGTGGAGTCCCATGATTACAGATCTATATATGTAATCAATTTCAAGGAGGCCCATCCCTCCTTTGGAACGGGGAATATATAATCCTGGTATGCACTGATTTTTATACATCATTTGGTGAGCATGAAGCATCCTTCTTGTTTTCCTATCTAATTTATCCAACACGTTTTGGCGCCAGTCAATCACTCCAAAACTGTAAGTTAGGTCAGGAAGAGAAATTGGTTTATAGCTTGGATTTTGTTTCTAGATGTCAATGCTGTTTTCATGATTAATTTAAGTCTTCTAAAGTATTCCTTACTAAGTTTCATTCTTATTTGTTCATGTTTTATTGTTGATCCTTCATCAATTCCCAAATACTTATATACTCCCACTTGCTCAAGTTCTTTTATATCCCATTCTTATCCCAAACTGATGTTTTCTTGGTGCTGCAGTTTTCCTGCTTTATAGGCTGCTTTTGCACATTTATCAAGACCAAATGACATTCTTGTATCATCTGAAAAAATTTTTATAATGTGCAGTTGTGTTTCAGTTCCTCATCTGATGAGCTATACAGTTTTAAATCATCGACAAAGAGAAGATGAGAAGTCTTTACACTTAGTTGTTTTCTAGGAGCCAAATTATAGCTATGGCCTAAGCTGTTTAGTAAACAGCTTAATGGGTTAAGGGCAAGGCAGAATAACAACGGTGACAGAGAGTCACCCTGGAATATCCCCCTTTGAATTTTTATCCCTGGAACAATAATGTGTCCTTTATCATGACTTAATTGCAAAGTGTTGGTCACTGGAATGTAGTCGATCAGTGTATGGTGTATCTTATACATTTTTGAACACTCTTTTATCCATGAATATGAGATACTATCAAATGCTTTTTTATAGTCATTCCATGACAAACATAGATTCTTCCCCTTTTTACAGTTCACCACTATGACTTTATTTAACAACAAATGATCCTTTGTTCCATATGACTTTCTTTTATTGCACTGCGATAATTGAGTTTTCTTCTTAATGACTATAAACTCTGTCGGCATGAATTCCAATGTATAGTTTATATGTTGTCGGAAGGCAAGTTATTGGTCTATAGGTTTTAGGGTAGCTTGCAGGTTCACTCTTAAGTAGTATTGTTTTTCCTGTTGTTAGCCAGATTGGTGTCTGTTCAGGGTGCGCATATAAATATTTCTTACTCATAGCTAAATCTTCATGCAAAGATGTTAATACTTTTAACCAGAAGTGAGGTATTGCATCTGGGCCTGGGGTTTCCAGTTGGAGGCTTTTCTTAACTTTGTTTCAATCTCTCTGGCTGTTACTTCATCCCATTTCATATCCTATACCTTTAAACTACTTATTCTTTCTTTTACGTATTCTAACCATTTAGCAACTTTGTTATGTTTCACAGGATCTTCATAGATACTTCTCCAAAATGTATGTGTTTCTTCTTTTTTGGTGGTCTAATTCCTTTTACCTTATTTCCCAACTCTCTATAGAACCTTTTTGGGTCATCAATAAATTGGTTATTTTGTACTTTTCCTTTATATTTATCTGTGTATCTTTGAAGTTTTTCCACCTCTGCTGAGATTTTTAGCTTATTTGTGATAGTGCATGATAGATCCTGGTCTGTTCCAATACTGTAAATTGGTTTTATTACATCTTTCTATATGAGTATGGTAGAGTACTTTCAGGACCATCTCAAAACTAACAGTTTTCTTTTCTCAAGACTCATTTAGCATGGTGATTACTTTCAGAAGATTTGAAAGATTCCAGCTGGCTGATTCACATATTGCACCACCTTCCTCCCAGTATTGCATTGTCCTCATAATCAGAATGCAGGGAGTATGCATATCTGTGCACAAAATCATGCATTCTTGAGTAACTGGCTTGTTTCAGCATGAAGAATAAAGTTATTTTGAAAGTCATATCCAGTTTTGTAAGTTATTGTTTAACTTTAAATCAAATTGCCCAGCACTTATCTTTCTCCTTGAGTGCTTTGTATAGCTTTGTAATGTATGTATTTGTATTGATTTTTACTTGTGCAGTTTATTCCTTTTTAGATCTCTTACATAACATTGCTTGTACTTGTTACTCTTCAGTTGTTTTCATGCGTTTGAGTTAATAGCTAATTTTTGTGTGCCAGCTCAGGTTGCATAGAGGCATAATGCCCTGACTACAGCCAAGATGATCCTGATTTGATTATTATCTCACCCACCTGCCTGAGCTGGTATTGGGAATGGAGGAGTGAAATGGTAGTGCTTGCTTGCCACTCTTTGATGGAAGCATTGGCATACATGCCTGTAGGGCATGGTTCCTTAATATCCTCAAAGGAGGGAAGAGACATAATTAGAGTGCTGACTGCTACAGGACAAGGCAGTCTTGAGAAGATACCTCACTTGTGGAATTAAGTGATACTCGCTCAGTGATGTCTGTAGCATACTGACCTCTGAAGCATATTATCTGCATGCATGGTTGGATTAGGGCTAAGAAGAACCCCTAGGGCTGTTTAAATTGTAGCTCTTCTGTGTCAGCTCTTGCTCTTTGAGAAGAGGAAATCAATGGTCTAGTTAGCAGAGAGGGTACTGATGGTCAGTAGGCAGTAAAGGAGGAAAAAATTGGCAGTTCTTGTGAATTCTTTACTAAACAGAGGCAGATTTCTAGCACACTATATATAATATAGAGAGAGAGGATTAAAAAGTAAGATAGATCAATAAGTACATTATAATGAAATAACTGCTTCTGTCAGGTGGGATACTTATCAATACAGTGTAACCCAATGCCATTAACTGCATACAAGAAGTGTGGTTATTTCTCTGTAATGCCCCACATGGAACTATCTCATTATAATAAACACTGGAGTTTAAATATGGGACTTGTAATGAAAACTATATATTTCTGGTAATAAAGTATATTAAAAAAATACGCTGCTATTTCAACCTCTAAACTGCTAAAGTAGTTAATTTTATGCAAGGTAGTCAGTTTTGTTTGTGTCAAGACTTACAAAGGTATTGTGAATAACTGAGTAGTTTTTGTTCAGGGTCAGAAGCCAAAATAGCAGAGGTTCTCATGGTGCCCTAATGGAATCAGTGATGGTGGTAGATAAGGGGTAGGGAAAATGAAACATAAATAAGCTGTTGGGAGAGAAGGATCTGGGCATGGATACCTGCTAAGTCATAGCTTGTGAATTACTGCAATAAAGTTGCACTCTCCTTGATATAAGATTGTTTGGAAGCTATTTCTAAGATAGTTTATAACAACACCACTCACGTGTACCCAAGAACTAGAACTAAATAATCTAACAAGAACTTCAAACAGCATCCAGGAAGCCAAACTCCAAGAAAATAACTGTTTTATTCAAATACAATGCACATGGTTAAGTACTTTCATCAAATGATAGACTTTTTCAGAACCATGAGTATAACACATAGCCAAACTTTAAAAAGCTGAGTCAATCAGCTGAGTTAACACACCCACACAAACAAACCAATCAAATGGAAGCTCAAAACCTGTCGTGGTGGGGCCATAAAATAATGTAAAAAGATGCGCAGAATAAAGCTACTCTGTTGCAAAGTCCATACCTGTAAACAAGTAATAAATGTTAAAAAAATAAAAAAATTGTTAGAAAACAAAATTATGTAATAGTGGCTCTTCTCTTAAGTTCACAACAAATGGAAATATTATAATTTAGACTGGGAAGATTGGCTGCATCAGATTTCAAACTTCAGTTACCAAAACATGTCCAGGTGCATTAACTAATTCTGCCATTCTCCTAACAAGGCAGTAACCTGTATTTGTTCAAGAACAAGGAATTAAAATTTGTTAAATCCTGGGCAAATATGAGTGTGCCTTGCCAAGGCACTTTTGTTGTTACGCTGAATACTGTATAGGTGTTGGTATATTCTTTTATTCAAGGGATTCTTGGTTTAGCCTTTGTAAAAGGCTGGGCATGTATTGCAAGTAGTGAAATAAATCACTTGTTTTGAGCCACAATTAAATTTGCTGTCATTGTTGATTTGATTAATCTTGCCTGACCATACACCGTCATATCCAGTGTTGATAAATGAGCACTGTTTACAACGACCACATCTGTTGGTCTTTGGCATCCTAAAATAAAATGTTCCTTGACTGTTTTTTCCAATAAAGATTTGATATTGAACTTACTCCTGAATGTAAATCTGAGGGGACTTGAGAAATACCTTTTGATGTTATTATCACATTGCAATAGACCCAGTTTTTTCTCACAATATATTGGATGTCCTTGGCATCAAGTGAATAATGTTGGCATTGTTAGAAAAAATGACCTCTCTTGCATGGTCCCAGTATCCATCATTGGTTTAAGATCATTAGAAATAATTGGTGAATATCTACCATTACTTTCAGCCCACACCTCGTCCTGCAGTTGTTCTAACAGAGAAGACAGATACCCTCTGTCAGAAAACATTAATTTCAAAATATCAAACTGTTGCAGGCAAACATTGTCTTCTGGTGTCAACAGTGAAATTCTAATGAGTTGACTTTTGACAACCCCTTTCTTTTGGTGAGATAGCTATTGAATGAAAGAAAAGCATTGCAAAAGGTGGGATTCCTGTATATCTGTGTTGATAGATCCCCTTCAGTTTGCTTTATAATCTCCACATCCAAAAAGTTAAGTCATTTTGAATTTGTAGTGGATGTAAATTTCAAAAAAGTGGTACTGTTTTGTGGACAATCCAAAAATTCTTCAGATTCCATCACTGTATCATCTCAAATGATCAATAAGTCATCTAGGTATCTGTAATACCAAATGCATTTGCTGAACATAGGAAGCTTGAATAATTTTTCTAAATACCACCACAACAAAACTGCATTAGCGAACAAGGGGGGGCAAGCAACCCCCATTGCAACACCTAGCTGCCATTTGAAAAACTCTGTCAAAGAATAAAAAATTGTTGTTATGGACGATGTCTATGAAGTTAAGTATCAGCTGAGTGTCAATTTGATTTAAGAGAAGTGTATTTTAGTACAATGCCCCCAAACCAATCCAACCACACATCATAGGGAATGACGTTAAACAAACTTTGTATGTCACACGTTGCAAAAATATATGTGGTTTCAAAAATGCCTCTTAGTTAGTTGAATAAGTCCCAAGAATCCCGGATGATGTGTGGAAATCTAACAAACAAGGCTTTGAGTTTCAAACCAATAAATGTTGCTATAGGTTCTATTACAGAACCCTGGATGGCATAAGGGTGGATTCAAAGTGTTAGAATGGATGTTAGGAAGACCAAAAATCTTTAGGATGACTGGGTGGCCCATCCTTAAAAAATTATCAAGCCCCTGAGAAATGTTTTTGAAATGGAGTAATTCAGCTAGCGCTATATTAATGGCCCGATATGCCACATTAATCTTCTTGATCGAAACCACACTATAGACCTGGCTGTTGTTTAATAAGTTGTGCAAACACCCTTTATAGTCATGCCAATCCATGATAATAAGATCCCCTCCTTGTCAGCTTTCACGCATCGTAGGCTTCTATGATCGTTCATGATATTTCCCAAAGTCAATCTGTCCTCATTGGACATATTGACATATCTTATGTTTCTCTTGTTGTTTAATAACTCTCAAATCACTTTCTCACAGGCTTTTTGAAACACATTAATCACTGGATGCAGGGGGGGGTTAGCTGTGTTTTTCTTTTAAATCTGTTGAGGCACAAGTCAGAGCTGTCTGTATCACTTAATAAAATATTAAAATTCGGCTTACGGGCAAAAAGTTTCAGGTCTAAACGTGTGTCCTCAATGTTGGCCCTAGTGAAAGGTATAAAATTAAAATCTTTCAAAAACAGTTTATGATGTTCCATGCCAATAATCAAATCGGTGAAACTGTAAATATTAAATCCAAACTATATAGTAATACAAACAGTACCTGTAGAAAGACATGGTATGGTTTTCAAAGAAGGAAAATCCCAGTTTACCATCTTCGAGACTGGTCTGTCTGTTCTTGTTCCTCCATTTTCTGCCTCTTGTTCATGAATGAACACTCCCAGTGTTTTGATGATTCATTGCAGACTTGTTTGCTAGTCTCTCTGGTCTCTGTACTGGGGCCTCCTCTAAAGGGAACATTGGCCATGTCATATCACTTTGAGTTTCACCCAGATTTATGTCGTTGGCCAGATCCTGTAGTGAACCCTTAGTTACAAATCATAGGAAGTTACTGGCCCTGAGGCCCTTACAAGCTTAGCCAAGAATTTAGCCCGTGCTACAACAAGTCAGCACCCTCTGCCACTGTCCAGCAGGGATATAGGTTGAATCCCAGGGGCATATTTCCTGTTCCCCATCCAGTTATCCAGGTTGCGCTTAAAAAGGTTTAATGAGGTACTCTGCTTTATGTGGTGAGGGAGTCTATTCCAAAAAAGGGGGAGTCTCTGGGACACAAATCTGTCCCACCAAGTTCTATTGATATCACAGACCAGGTTGAGGTTTCACTTGCGGGTTACTCGAGTGGAGTTTGACTTGTGGATATGCAGCAGTTCCATCAGGGCGGGATCTGAGATTGCTTTGTATGCCAGATGGATGTCACCTCTGAGGAGTCTGTAGGAAAGTGAGTAGAGGGACAGAGCTTTTAGCCTATCTGTGTAGGGTAGATGTCTGAGGCTCTGGATTCTCCAGGCAAGGAATATGTGTGATCTCTCCAGCTGCTGCATGTGCTTTGTGAAATACATGCCAAAAGGGGCATTGTTTTCAATAATTGGTCTTATAAGGGAAGAATACAGGGGTGTTATGACCACCTTGTCCCTGGATGAGATACCCTTACTAATGAGGTGGGCCATGTAGAAAGCTTACCATACAAGGGAGGCAATATAGTGGTCAAAAGTCAGTTTGCTATCAACTTGGGTTCCCAAGTCCCTCACGACTGATTGCGTGCTTAGTGCCTTATTATCAATGTGGTAATTTGTGGGGCGTCATTCTCCCTGATGGTTTAGGATAAACAGTACTGTTCCTATAATTGGAATTGTTTCTTTCCAATTATTTTGTCCTTCCTTGTCCTCAGCTAGACCAGTTTGTGGTCAGTTGATTGAAACACCTTGTTGAAACTGGTCCTATGCTTGTGGAAATCCAAACTGGTCATGATTGATTCATCTAGTTTAGAAATATCCTGCGTATACCTCACCACACATCTTTCAGTCTCCTTAATGAGAAGTTGTGTTCATTCCAATCCTGTTTGATCAAATAGCTTTACCAAATCCAAGTGAAATGGTGAATTTGGCTGAACCCCTTGTGGATATTTCCACATCCACAGTCCTTTTGGGACATGTTGTCTTTTAATACATTCACCAAGGAAGTAATTATCAAGTTGTAATGATTTAAATTTGTATAAGCTTTTATCTAAGACTGTAATTTGCTATGTAGGACTGTAATCTGCTCTTGTAGGTTAAGGTATCTCCCATCGGATGATTGAATAGACTCCTTCTGTGACACCAGATCAGTTCTCTCCAACCATTTGTAAACATTGGATGTAGAAGAAAAATCATCCCAAACCTCAGGGGATATCTCCATAGTGTTATTGTGGCTGGCAACAGTTGTCTCTTTCAAACCCGAACGTCCTCTGTCTATTGTCACTGTGGATCCTTATTTCATTGTTAATACAACCACTATTAAGCTGTGTAAGTGCCTGGGTTAATTGCTGAATTAAGAAGGTGAGATTACCAGGCTCAAGGGAAGAGTGAGTGCCTTGACAAAGTTATTAGGCATTTGAAGCTGACATATCCTGAAGAACTCGATAAATACACCAGATAACACCACCACTCGAGTGCACACTGGACCTGGAGCTAAATAATCTAACTAGAACTTCAAATAGCATCCAAGTAGCCAAACTCCAAGAAAATAATTGCTTTATTCGAACACAACACACACAGTTAAGTGCTTCCATCAAATGATAGACTTCAGAACCACAAGTATAACACATAGCCAAACTTAAAAAAAGCTGAGTAAATTAGCTGAGTTAACACACCCACTCAAACAAACTAATCAAATAAAAACCTAAAAACTGTCACTTTGGAGTTTTGCATCCTGAATGTTGTTTGAAGTTCTTTTAAGACAGTTTACGGTCATGTTTTATGATAAACTCTATTTTAAAAGTGAAGAATAGAAAATCAAAAAGTATGATAATAAAAGCTGTATAATTAAACTGATATGAATAACATTTCATTTGTATGTCCCTATATGACCATTTAAAATGTATGGAGATAATGTGCCATGGGAGTCCCCTTGACTATGGTATCACATATAGGAACTATAAATTATTGGTTTAGGAATATGTGGCATGTTGCATTAGTTGATAAAGAAATCCTTAATGCTAATCCCATGCATGACATAGTTATAGACGGCAATGGTTCTGCCTTATTTCAGTACATTGAAGGTTAATTCTTCTGTTTGACCTTATGATAGACATAGTGGAATGATAAATACCTTCCCAGCTGCTTGCACTTGTAATATGTTTGCTGTTAAAGCACAGTAATTGAAAGTGCTGTGTCTTGGGGCTGGTAATCTGTAGAAGCCATTTGTATTTATAAGTGAGGTGGCAGTACCTTAATTACAACTTATTGCCTACTTAACTTCAAGTATCTGCAAACTCATGCAAAGAATTCTCTCTAGCAGACTGATTAATAACGTTCAAATTGTAGATTGATCGTTATTTGTCAACACGGTTTGTGTAAAAGATAGAAATCAGCTCAGAACTATCATTTTGTTCTTTGAACTTAGAAGCACATCTCACAATAGCCTACTTCTGCTAGAGGTGATATTCTTTAAATACAGGAAAACATTTGCAAGGGTAATTCATGATAAAATGATAAAGTGATGGGCTTAGTGGCTGCACAGTAGGCAAAAATCTGTACTTGTTAAAGGCAACTTTTAGAATAAACAGTAACCAATAATTGTTTAAAGTAAGAGTCCATTTGGGGACTTGTATTTAACTTTTTGAAACTTATTTCTAAGTTCTAATACTCTGATGTCACAAAATATTATTAACTGAGATGTGGGCATTATTCAACAGTATTATATCTGCATTATTCTGCAATGAGTCTTTGTGATCTTCTCTGAGAGGGTTACTCAGGGTGCAAACAGTGGGGAAGGTGTATATACAGGATACTGTTCCTTAACAAAGGCATTCATTACCATACCACATGCAAACATAATAAACAATTGAAATTGCTTCCAATTAACCCATATATGGTCATATGGATAGCTGGTTTATTTAGGGACAGGACTGCAAGAGTAGGGGGTGCATCCTCTGAGAGTATGAAGCTGACTAGCGGAGTTCTTCCAGGATTTGTGCTAGGACATCCTGTTATTCAGTATCTACTTCTCAGATCTCTGCTTATCAAATGAGGATCTCTGATCAACACAGTTTGTGCATTGCTGTAAGCTGGAAGTTATTGTCAAGACCCCCTATAACATACAGGCACTCTAACAGGATCTTAATCTTACACTTGTAAATAGCAGGTGTACAAAAATGAGCTCAAAATTAAAGTCAAAAAGTGCAGCACTGTGTCATTTGGTAAGCATCCCCTATCTCCAGTGTATAACTTGAACAAAAAGGTAGTGATTGACCTTTGTACTTGGGTGGATAGCTCCTTTATGTTTGACCATTACATTGCCACAGAGGTTAGGTAATCCTTTTATCTTGCACAGCTCATAGATAAAGGTATTTCTTCCAGATCAAAATAAGTTCTCACTTCCTTGTGCTACATATTGACCAGACCCACCATAAATGCCAAGAAGAACTGATTGCTGAGTGTCATTATTACACATAGATCCTAGAGACATAGTAAGAACTTGATTCAACCAAACATTTTACCTGTAATACTTTTGAATTACTAGTGTATGAATTAACTTTCATTTGTTTTCTGTCTGGCATTCAGAGCAATCTCAGACCCTGCCTTGATGGGACTGCTACATACCTGGAACTCGATCTCCACTCAAGTAACCCATGCGTGCAACCTCAACCTGGTCTGTGACATCAATAGGACTTGTTGGAGGGAAAGATTCGTGTCCCAGGCAGTCCCTCTTCTGTGGACTAGACTCCCTGTCCATGTCAAACAGAGCACCTCATTAACCCTTTTTAAGCACAACCTGGATAACTGGATGGGGAGCAGAAAATACACCCCTGGGATTCCACCTGTGTTCATGCTGGACAGAGTAATCGGGTGCTGACGTCTCGGAACATGGGCTAATTCTTGGGTAGGCTTGTAAGGGCCACAGGGCCTCTAGTCTAGTAACTTCCTATGATCCTTTTAAATTGAAGAAAATGTAACTTTGAAGAACAAAAAACATAAGAAAAAAAAGTTTGCAAGTGGACAGCCCCCCCCATGTGTCTTGGCAGATAAAGTTCCTTTCAGTGTATGTGTACCAGCTCCATAGCTGCTCAGACATGGGAAAAAGTGGAAAAAACACAAAGAGAACATAGCAGTGTTACACAAATGACACAACCAGTGTGAAAACTAGAATCTTATTAATTTTCAGCTTACTGCAGTGAACACACACACACACACACACACACAAACACACACACACACACACACACACACACACAGCACTCATTGTAAGTAGGCGCTGGATAGTCCTTCCAAGCACAATAATTGGTTATGGTTCTCTTTATACATATCAGAATATCAGACTTTTAGAAGGCCTAACATTACGCCCATTTTAGTCAGAGGGAGATTGATTTCCCCAGTACAGAATTCAGCACATTTATCTCAGTCTGAGGCTATAAACTAAGAAGTTATACTCAGGGAATAGGATGTAAAGAGCATGTTGTAACTGTACCCAAATATTATTAAAGAAATACAGGAACAGTCTTCTCCAAGAAGATAAAGATGACAGAATGGAATATATATGTCAATGGCTTATCACCTTCCTAAAGGTAGAGGTCAGTAAGAAAGACAGGGCTTCTTTGCAGATGGAAGGAACTGCATAACCCCCAAAAGGTATGCAGAATTAAGAATTTCAGAAGGAATTGAAGGATAACTACTAAGGCTGTCAAGCAAGCATTCAGAGAAGGAAGTAGGGGATTATTTTGAATACTTGAGGTAGTAACTATCAGAAAGTTGTCCTACTGTCAGTAAGCATTGCCATTATCACTACTAGTTAGGTGTTCATTTCACTGAGAAGCAGCATTGTGAAGCTAAGTGGTCCATCAACAATAAAATGCTCAGATTAGAATTATTCCCATTAACTTTATCTCTGAATTAATGTTTTCATATAGTGTCCACTTCAGAGTGGTTTCTATCAAAAGGCTGCAATGGCTTAAGGCACATGCACAATTCCATCCACAATTTCAGAAATGGCTGTTCCATTTACTTTGAAGTCACTTTCTCATATCTTTTGTCTTACATCTGGTATTTTACCCTCTGTATCAGAATACTTGAAAATCATTATACCCCCAAAGGTGAGCAAGCTTTCAGCCTTGCAAAACCTACAGCCTGTGTCTAACATTATATCTGTGGCAACAGATTCTGGAAAGGTTAGTCTAAACTGAAATTCTCATGCATGTTGATATGGCCTACTATCTGAATCCAAGTTAAACTTTTGAAGAAGTTGGATTACTCCTCCAGCTTTGTTCAGGGCAGTTGATGCAATCCAGATGAATACAGAAAGTGGCTATTTGTTGAAGCAGTGTCTCTAGATCTTAATAGGGTATTTTGGTCATTTCAAAATTATGGCTTATATCCAGTCTATAAGTGGGGGATATGGGAAAGGGCTTTTACATGGTTCTAGAGCAGCCTCATGGGGAAAATCTTCAAAATGGTTTACCACAATGCATTTTCTGAATAAGGCATATTTCTGACCCCTGGGGTTTTGTTCTGGGACCTGTATTTTTGCCATTATTTATTAACAATGTGTTACTACATCCAATTAAGCTATGGGTAGCAACGTTTGTCATTGATGTAATATTGCTCAGAGCTGCTGAGTTTACTAATGTTACACAGGTAACTCCTTGTGCAAATGATGCAACGCTGATAACAGCTGCTAAATGTATTCATCTTATGCAACTAACACCTTGTGCTGATGCTACAGTGTTGCGGAGGATTGTTAAATCTGTCAAGATTATGCAGGTAATACCCTGTGCTGATGATGTAAAGCTGCAGAGAGATGCTGTGTCTATTAATTTTATATAACACCTTATGCAGATGAATTAGTACTGCTGAGAGCTACTAAATGTAGCTAATGTACTAAATGTACTAATCTTATACAGATAACACTGTGTGCATATTTTGTAGAGCTGCAGAGAGCTGCTATGTCTACTGCTTTTATACAAATAACACCCTGTGCAGATGAAGTAATGCTGCTGAGGGCTACGAAATCTACTTATATGATACATAAAGAAATTCAGAAAGACTTCCATGGATGTTGACTCTGGCTTACAAATAAGATTACACTAAATATTAGAAAAACATAAGTCATGATTTTTGATACAATCAAAAGGTCAGAAGAATCTAACAACTACAGCTGATTAACATACTGGATAACTCCACTGAGCATGTGCAAAACTGCAAATGTGTGTGAGTTTGGCTTGATTCAGCACTGGAGCTTAAGGGTTACACTTAAAATATAGTGGTAGTGTTCTAAGTTTAAGAAGAAATGTAAGTCCTCTTGTTTTATTTACCCCTGAAACAAGAAGGCCAACTGGAAGGCAATGCTAGGGTGTCAAGTCTGAATACACTGTGTCAATTGTAGTCCTAAACTCATCCAATAATAGAAATCTGTTGCAAACTACCTTATTAACATCTGTAGATTTGTTTTACTGTCAGAAACCAAAGAACACCACTACTTCTCCCTACAGAAGACAGCCTGTTTCATATTCAAACTTTTGTTTGTTAACTAGGTAACTGAACTAGTACAAATCCATTTTTGACTTGACCACAAGACAAAGACATTAATTACTGATGCAACAGCAATTATAATTAAAAAAATGTGTTTTTATGCAGATAGCTAAATTTGCATTGCATAAGTGAAGATCAACAGGTTTGTCAGTTCTCTAAATAATTTTTTTTTGCTTCTTTGTTAATATAATCTACAAAAATTAGGTATGTAATGTTTATGTGCTAGTAAATTCTAATACATGTAAGGTTTCCATTAACAGCATGCTAAGAAGCATATAATGTTAGCATGAAAACAAAGTAAATTATATAGACTTGTGATCACCCACAGTCATTCAAGCAAGTCCATTTATGGGTGTCGGGTGTTTCTGAAGGACTTTACAAAAGTATGGCAGCTTCTTTGATAATGGCTGGGGCAATGGTTGTGCAGCTGAAAGACAGAATGAGGCTTTGAGATTTTGCAGAATATATGAGGATAATTTTGTTAGTAAATTGTTAACTAGTTGAAAATGGTAGCATCTGTTGCAAAATATAATGTATGAGTATCTTGGAGAAAGATTGCTCTTGCAGTCAATAGGAGACTATTAGCTTTTTGGCTACATAAGCAGTGATAATCCTTGTTTATGTCTTGGTGAATAAACCATACAATTTTGTTTTCATTAGTCTATAATACTGCATTATTTTCTGGAGAGTTTAAGGCTATTCATGGAAGATCGTGTTCCAGTCTTGGGATATGTATATTTGTGATGATTGCCTTTCTGTACATTCACGATGATTGCATTTCTAGCCTCAAGGTTGAGAAGACGTGATAGTTTGAAGCACTGTCTAAGCTGACCAAGGACTTTCTATTATTTTTTTCACAAATTGTTTGTTTGACAGAAGTCTGATAACATCTCTATATGTTTTTGTACTTGAGGAAATGGTAAAGGATTCCCAAGGAGTTTTCAGAATTAGGCTTTGAGCTGAAGCTATTTTTTGTATAGAAATCAACAACCCTTATTATTGCTTTAATATTGTTTTTTATAGTTGGCTTATTTAAAGTAATCCATTTGTACAAAAGATTAAATCTTGTTGAAGTGATTTTAGTCTTTTGTGGGAGTAATTCATATTTATTAGCATAATACTGTGTGCACAGAATATGCAATTGATATTAGGATGTCTTGGGAAAGATCGTTAATAAACAGTAGGAACTGGAGTGGTACAAGAGCCGATCCATGTGGTATACAAGTGAAAATTCTCTTGTCTGATCTGCAGTGAGGGCATTTGGTTTGTAATGTTCTACTCATGAAATGCCAAAAGCACTGAGACAAACTACAGCTTGTTAGTTTATTTATGAGCATACTGTAATCTAGTTCATCTTCATTTTTAGGTAATTGAAAATGGTTTTATTGGTGAGGCCTTTCTCCATATTCGTTATGATTTATTCATTGAAAAAATATGTATCTGATTCATATTTATTTAAAGAGAGGGAGTAGAGCTGGCATATAGCAGACTGGGTAGCAGCAAACAGCTCTGATATTTTTCTTTTTTTATTTAAGACTTGATATGGACATTGTAGGGAAGACTAGACAAAAACAAGTCTCAGGAGAGGAACATGCAGTAAACTACTATCATCAAAAGTTTACCTTCTTAGTACATTTTATCCTAATACAATATTGTTATACTTTAGTGGTTTATGCCTAACCGAAATAGTGCTGGCAATAGGGAGCACCCTTGACTGGTCCATTTGAAAACGCTCAAAGGCTCATACATAGTGGATGTCATGAGGACAGAGGACTGAGGAGGTATTATAAATGTCTTGGATGGCTCTTATAACTTCAGAAAATCCAAAAGCTGACAGGGCAAAATATTGGCATTAGATCAAGTCAAATGTTTTTTCTGAAGCCAGCCAGTAAAGCAGTAAAAGGGCCTACAAGTCAAGCAGTGCTAAGCAGCGTGGATGAGATTAAGACAGGCTCAAAGACGATGAGCACTAGATCTTCCTATCAGAAAGCCCGTTTAGTTAGGGTGAGTTATGAAAGTGAGAAGGAAGCTGGTTTCCAGAGCGCCATGTTTTTGTGTAGAATTTGGCTTTTAGTTTCATAAGGGGGACAAAAACTCTTAGGGTTCTTGCCTGGCTTGGGGAGAACTGTTAACAATGACAGTCAATTCAGTAGGTTATATTGCCAGATGCAAGGAGGATAGTGACTTTTAGATTGCTGCTGTGACGGTATCAGGATCAGGTGCTTAACCAGATGAGCAGCTATAGAAAGCTGCTAGGACTTTAGAATTACTGACTGGAGTAACTAGAGTGGCCATGATTTTAGAGGGGGGGCCATGGCTCCAAGAAGCCATTAAGAAATTTCTGGGAGGAAGCCTAGGAGTGGGACATGGGCAGAAGGGAATAATGATGAATACAGTGATAGGTAGTCTCTAATATAGTGAGCACCAGCGAGTAGCTTGATTAGAAGAGATTAGCATTGTGTTTCTGATGAGGGAATACCAGACATTCTCTGGGTTTGATTTTCTGATCCCAGACTTCAAACATAGTTCTTTCAATATATAAATTAACGTTGTCCTTTTTCAATCCACGGCGCAGTGGTGCAAAGGTTAACATTGTCGCCTCACAGCAAGAGGTTCTCCGGTTTGATTCTCATCTAGGTTGCCTTCTGAGTGGAATCTGCATGTTCTCCCTGCATTCATGTGGGTTTCCTCTGGGTACAACGGTTTCCTCCCACATTCCAAAGACATGCGTTTGGAGCCTTTCTCCCCAGGCCTCTTCTGAAAATAGGCTGTGTCCTAGTCAGACTTTCCTGGTCAACAAATGTTAAATAAATAAATAAAATCTTTGCAAGCACAGTCATAAGTTATTTGTACTGTAGCAAGGTCATGAAAACAATCAACAGTGGAAGTGTACTAAGGTTAATGTAAGGGTTACTAGGTCGAACCTGTCCTTCATGGAGCAGAGCTCACAGTCCTGCTTTTGCAGTGCAGCAGCACAAATTAATTTCTCATTTAAAGATTTTCCATTAACTAAACATATCTTTCAGGTTAAGAGGGCCTTTCGAGATAGGAGGTGACAGATGACTGAAAAAATGTAAATCCCTCAGTGCCACTTATGATAAGAGGGTCTGCTGTTTATCTGTCTGATGGATCATTTCCTTTCCAGGGTGACAGTCTTGTGGAAAACATCATGATCTCTCAGGTGACAAGATACAATGGAAATATTTGTGAGGCCTTGTAATAACTGTGGTGAAATCAAGAAATGATTGAACTGACTTTTGGGCATGTTAATTGGAAAAATACCAATTTAACCTAGATTGTTAGAGAACAGCAGTCTCCGGTCATCTACTAAGGCCATATCTGTAGTGGAGGATAATAGTTTTTTTTTTGAGATTTTAAGTGTTTTTCTGCTAATATAGATAATCAGTAAATAACAGAATATAGGTGGTATTAAATCATCCAGATAATTGTTGGACAGTAGAAGAGCATAAACTTCATAAGTTTACAAAAGTATCAGCAAAGAATGAGAGACGGTCACCATTTAGTTCAGAATGTAACAGTACAGTTTTGTAAGTAAAACTTACTATAATGGTAGATGTTCAAATGAACACTGTTGCAGTAGCCACTCCCTCCCTCCCTTTATTTTTATGTGTTTTTTATGCCCTGTTGTGGACATTGTTTTGTTCCTAGTATTGTCTTTTCAGGACTCATCCTCCTTCCTTCTGCTGTCAGGAAAGGTCTGAAAAGTTCTTGCCTAAATTTCTCTTTTAGTCAGCTCATCTAGAGCTTCCTGACCGTTTGGTCGTTTGTAAGGTGTCCTGACATTTTGGAAGCCAGATGGCTATTATATCCTTGACTGGATATAGCCCATATAGCTAAGGCTACTACAGCAGTGATCATTCAGACAACTACTACTATGGTAAGGTTTACTTACATAACTGTACTTATTATAGGTCATAGATATAGTAAATAAATAAATAAATGGAACATGCTGTTTACATTCTAAAATCAAGAGAAAATGACATTATTATAGCAAGGTTCATGTGCCTATAGTTTTGATCAGAAACTATATTCAGTTGAATTCAGGTTGATGAAAAAATCTAAAGTCCTTGTGCGCATCAATGCATCGGAGAGGGGTAGTGAAATATGGGTCACTTCATTGTCAAGGCTATAAATGGCTTTGACACTCCCCTTATGAAGAAGTGTACTAGAACAATGTGCACACATAGTGAAATAGCCTTAGAGACTTAGCTGTAGCTCTGAGTTATAACTCAGTATTTGAAGATTTATTTCATGTTAGTTACCTCTCAGAAATCAAGTCCATATTGGTTGTATTGACTAGGCTTTATCCTAAAAGTTCCTTGGTAAAATTATACATAACCATGTTAAAGTTTTCAGCAGTGGATTAGTATTTGCGCTTAGCCTGAATTTGTGAGGGACAATTCCAGTCTTGGTTCAGGGTCCTGCAAGAATGGACATACTCCTAAGTATATTGGCAGAACTGCAGTACAAGCCAAATATGCCTTTGTAGCATGTTAAATCAAAGCACCTTTTGTGCTGCTGTTTTGGAGGTACTTGAGGTACCAGGAATGTACAGAGAAACAATTTTAAATTGAAAACGGTCAATGCACAGCAAGAACAAGTGTAAAATAAAACTATAAAGAATTGTTTTGCATTGATCTTATTAGAATTTCATGTTCAGTAAATTATGACATTGTAACCTCCCCTTAAGAAGAACTAGAAAGACATCCACGTTTTACTGTCTTCACAGAATCTTGCAACATGGAAGCCTAGTCATAAGTTATAAATGACATTGTGATTAAACACATTCTTATAAATTATGTTTTCAAGATACGGAATTTACAAGCAACTCTAATGGATTTTTGTAGGGTATAAGATCCCTTTACATCCATCTGAGGGGCTTCACCCCTCCTCCTTACTTTATACTTTCGCAACAATTTTGAGGCATTTCAGATAAAAAGTTTGAGTTGCTCTTCTTTAAGGTGCATTGAACTTGGACCACCCAAAACACACTAATAAATAAACATATGAAAAAAAAAAAAATCATGTGACAAATTCAAATTGATATAGTAAAGCAACTGTGAATCAAGCTGGGGTGTTTATAAGCGATCAAAACTGAATATTACAGGTGTATATTTTCATTATCATAGCTTCAAAAGTTTAAAGCCACCTGTTTGTGTTGCAAACTGCTTTTTTTAATCTGTCACTTATTTTTAACATTATTTGTATTATTTTTTTTAGGGAGTGGATATTCAAAACAGGACTGGGCCATCCAATGGCCCACGACTGATACAGGAAAAGAGAACACACCTGTGAGTCAGCTAGAGCCAACAGTGTGGAATCGACCTCATAGTTCCCAGAGTCCCAAGGTTCCGTCCAAATACTCCCAACATTACTGCCACCCAGTGCCAACTCTTGGACCTACTTACAATCATACGGAGAGGCTGACTGTTGAAGGCTATCCTGGACTATGTCCACCACCGCCAGTGGAAGCTGGACATCGCTCTTTGCCTCCATCTCCAAGGCAACGACATGCTGCACATACCCCTCCAAGGACTCCTAATATTGTCACAACAATGACCCCTCCAGGAACACCTCCAGTGAGAAGAAGAAACAAATTGAAACCCCCTGGAACTCCTCCTCCCTCCTCACGTAAACTGATACATCTCCTCCCTGGCTTTACAGCACTGCATCGTAGTAAATCCCATGAGTTTCAGTTAGGAAATAGAGTGGATGAAGCACAGACCCCAAAGTAAGTGTATGCTTTGTATTTGTATCTTTTGCTGTCTTAATAGATGTGTGACATGCATATTTTGTATACTTTGAAATGCACTTTCCAGAATTTCAGAATGGAAGAATCAGTGATTTACCAACTGTCTAAAGAAAGGCCTAGATTCCTTGAAGATGAAGCAGATGGGGCTCTTTGGTTATACTACTGGCCAGATAAGGTGCATCTGTTGTTAGGAAACTGGCTGATAGTTTGCCATTTTAGTCCAGGGCATGGCACAGTTGTTGCACAATAGATTTGAAATAGTTTAAATTCTTAACTTAATGCACCTTTTACTACAAGCATGTGGTTAAGGAAATTGTACAGTATTAAATAATCATGACAGTTTTTGAAATTAATTTTGCACTAATTTTATTTGGGGTTTTGGTGCTGTTTTTTTTCATCTTTCTTATAACCTTATAAACCTGAATCACCACTGCTTGTCCAGTATTAAGGTAATGAGTCTGCTTCCTAATATGTACAACCTCTTGCAGAAGCTGTTTGCCTTATCATGCTGGCCTCCGCCTCTTATTAAATGTGTTTATATTCTTAGGCTATAGTTCAATGTCATCTTGGCTGCCATTTCCGTAAAGGTGATAACATGCAGGATGTCTACATACTGTTAAAATGCCCATGATTTTCTTTTGCATTGTCTTGTTTTCCCTTTTCACTAGGTGGAATGATGTTTGCACATCTGAATAAATTTGCAAATAATTTTTCAACTGGAGGGTATAGATCTGAAGCAATACATTTATACTACTTGTGTTCAGGCACCAGGTAGTTGGATTATGCAGCTTTTCTAGTTTTCTAGCTCCCTCCCAGCTTCACTTCTAATTCTAACCCCCTAGCCAATACCCATGTAGATAGTGGCACTAAGTCACTGCTACGACACTCTGTTTTATATATATGCTAAACTTTACTTTTCTCTTTACCCTCTACTCTTACTTTATACTAAAGCTACTGATGCTTTCCTGCTTTCTTACTTGTCATTTATCCAATCACCCATCTCGGTCTCTTCTCCTGTTACTATACTTCCTACTATGTCTAATCTTGCTCGCTTTGCTACTATACTCCTTACCATGTCTAAGTTCTCACAACTCAACTGTATAAAGCAAAAGAATGTAACGACTACTCACAATGTTCACCATTATGTAATGTCTCAACCTAAAATGTAAAAGATCTGTTCATTCTATGTAAATTTGTTAAATCTTAAGCTTCAATGCTTTGTGATTAGTCAGTATTAAGTTTGGTCCTATCTATGTAAATTTGAATGCTTCTGTATACTCTATATACTGTATATAGATCTTCGTTGCTTTTTTTAAAGCTGTCTCGCTATGTTAAACTCCTTTAACATAGCGGGGCACTTTCTAAAAAGCAACAGGGATCTTGCTTTCTCCGTTGCTTCCACCCTCAGCTCTGATGTACTGCGTAAGCATACACATGCGCAGTACATCAGAACTGCCACAGAATACCGGACAGCTGCGGAAGGGCAGCAAGGAGACATTATGCAATGCCATTATTTAAGAAAACTAAGTATTTTTTTCTTAAATAATGTCATTGTATAATAGCAATAACCCACTTCTGGGTGTGGGTAATGCTGGATTTACCCACGATTGTCTTTGTTTGGCCACTCGAGCTTCATCCTTGTGACCAAACCACGCCAACCATGGGTAAATCCAGCATAACCCACACCCAGGCATGGGCTATTGCTTAATTAAACCATTACAAACAGTACAGCAACATGTTTGAAAAGAAATTGGGATCCCTAAAGCAGCTCCAGTTAATGGACTGTAGTAAGTGTCTGTGAGGGTGGGACTTTTTTTCCAGAATTTATAATGCTAACAAAATGCTCCCTGGCAAACAGTTGAGCCTGCATTCAGTCTACTAACAGAAAAGAACTGAAGACTTCATGTTGAGTTTTCTAAGGAACTCTGCGAAAAGACGGAGAAATAAAAAGAGTAAGACATGCAGAAAGAAGTTTTGCATTTCTTTTAATGTTCAGCTATTTCCCAGCAAGTGTTGCATCCATTTATGAGTTTCACTGGTTCTTTTCCGTTATCAGCACATGGTCAGAAAAGAAAGGCAAAAGAAAAACCCCATAGCAGGACAGTGAAATAAGCATTACTGACATGTCAATGAATAGCTGTCTGACAGGGAAGACAGCATTAAAACCAGCCCCAAAAAGCTGTTGCCTCATTAACAGAAAAGTACCAAAATATGTCCCTATCTTTGGGCATTTCAGCCCCCCATTATTTTTGGCTTTATCCAAATTACTTGCACTGAGAGGTATCACACGCACACACATGCACGCACACGCACGCACATACAGAGAGCTATAAATACATTTATCTGTCTTTTTTTTTTTTTCTAACATACTGTATGAACTGCTTGGGATCTGATTGCTTTTGCTGATCGCATCAGCTATAAACTTATCTCCCTCTCTAACATGTGTCTTTTATATCTGTGACATGAGTGATGATCGAAGTGTCAAGAGAAGAGCAGGCTTACTCACCCAGTTAAATTGTGTTCTTTTTGAACTCTAGTCTGCTGAAAAAATTCAAATTTAAATCAATCAAAAAAAAATAAATCAGTAAATCAATCTCACAGAAGTATTTTGGCTTGAGAAGTGTTAGGAAAAAAGGATGGTGGTTTATGAAGTTAAGTCATTAAAGCCATGATATCTAAGTTAAGATATTACTATTGTAGGAATTGAAAATTCATGTTTTATTCGTAATATGGGGCACTGTTTGGCCACACAAGCTATGATACTTCTCAGTTTTATTTATTTAGTCATTTATCTTTGCTATCCTTGAAATACTTAGAATTCCTTTAGTTTGTTGTACTCTTAAAAGTGTGTCCCCTCCACATTTATGTTGAAAAATATCAAGGTATTTAATTTTTCATTGCTTGAGCCTTCCCTTATAACTCATACTTGAAGTTTTCTGCTTTTCTTTGCTAGAGAAACATTTTATGAAGCTCTAAAAGTCTTAACATAATTAATTTTGAATAGAATGGAATATTCTTGAGACAGTTTTACAAGAATTACAACATGTATAACCCACATAATTCACTTTATGATAATTTCAAGCACTTTTATATTTATGATGGCATTAATACAGTGGTTGAGTGTTATTACTTCAACACAGTCTTTTATATTTCTGTTGATTTATTTTTGTAATTCTGTATTAGGGTACTACAATAAATTACACCAGAAAATGAAGGGAGGGTAATAAATCATTTTTTCAGCCAAGTGATTATTTTTATCACAGCAAGAACATTAAACAATAAAATACAGCTTCAGGTTGGAATGGATATTGTAATTCTGTCAGCTGTCTGCATTTCATATTTTGGAACAGAGCAAAAAAAGATTAGCAATATATTGAGAGAATGATTAAAAATTAAATGAAACTTTCATAGAAATAATACATTCAAAGGTGAGACAGCTACATATTTTGTCTGAGGCATGTTTAGAACATGAAGGACAAAACAAAACTTCTGTTTCTTTTTTTGCAGGTTTTTCCCTTCAAATTTGTTTCAGTTCATCAGAAGCAGGATGAGCTACAGATCCAAAATCTACATTTTAAAGCTGATGTACAAGATATACATTTCATTTCTAGGGCTTTCAAATTCCACCAATATCATCACTTTATGATCTGCATATAATATAATACATTTTTCTTGATCAAATTTGCTTAAAAATTATAGGTCATCATCCATCTGATAGTGCGATGCCCTGTGTAATTAGTATACCAGTGAGAGTGGTGGGAGGTTACTGCAGTGATGGATTTTAAGAATTTCACGTGTAAGACACTGGCTAGGATTTGGTGTGCAGCCTTTAGCACATCATTGACGACAACTAATCAGATATGTATGAGGGCTTTTGTAGCACTAATATATAAAAGGCAAAAATAGAAATGCTATTTTATAGGGTAGAAAAGCACAAGGCAGGTTCATTTGATAAAGAGAAAAGTGCCTGACTGATGTAGCGGATATCACCACCAAGGCAAGTTAGCACATAAGAGTTCACGTGTGCTCACGTACACAATGAAAGGCTGTACAGACACTATTTGTAGTTGTACAGATAGTGCAATAAAGTGTAGCAAAGTGCCAGTGAAGTCCCCCCCCCCTCCATTAACAGGGAGGAAAAAGAGAGACAGGAAGTAGGAAACTGGGAAATAGCAATTCAAAAAACGCATACAAGGGTAAACTTAAAATATGACAAGTTAGGGAGGTAAGGCAATTTCTTAATTACAGGGTACAGAGATCCATTTCCAATATATAAAAAAAAAAAAGAAATTTAGGCCTGGAAGATAACAAGAATGGTTGAAGAAGGAAAGGTAGTCGGGTCATACAAATGTAACATACAGAGAGATATAGAGAGTGGTGGTATACATATAAAAGGTGGAGACATGAATTGGATACATAGGCAGTGGGCAACTGGTTATAGAGAGGGCCTGTCAATGATCAAGCTATGAAGAATTATGTGAAGAATGACATGATATGACAAGGAAGAATTGGATGGGAGTAGGGCAGGAACAGGGAGAGATACCAGGACAACCTAGAGCTCAACACCCAGCTATCAGTGGCTGTTGTGATTCAAGTTACAGGCGGGCTATACCTCTGGGGTGACCACTTTTTGCGGGCAAGACAGTAATGTGACTCACCAGGCCACATCAGGAGGTGCTCCATGTTTCTAAGGCAGGCATTTAGTTGATGTCACATCTTGGTAGACAAAAGCCTTTGCAGCTAATATGAAAACATAATGTGAGATCTTTCTGGACCATTGTCAGAAGAGGAGCCACCACACCCTCCCCTTCCTAAGAAATGGCCATGTAGGCCATCAACAATCCATCCATGTCACCTCCAGCAGCATGAAATCCATCTTCTTGCTGAGAGGCAGAACTAGTGACCTGGCACCAGAGGTGCTAGCAGGCACATGAGGCAACTACTGTTGCTCCACAACTTTCTACTGTAACTGAACATGCAGAACAATGAGAAAAAAATATACATTAGTACACACAGATGATATATATGCAAGTGCAATTACACAATGGAGTGGCACACCTGCTGTATGCATGCTGCTGCCAGGAGATTCACTCTCACCTCCTGTGACATATTGAATTGTCTCTTTTTAGACATATAATACAAATTATGCACAGCTCCTTATACAGGTAAACCACATAAAAGATGAGGAAAAATTAATAAAAAATGTTTGCAAAACTTGTCTGAATGCCTTTTTCCCTAATCTCTAATTCCTGCTGCTGAAGTAGGTTAGGGTGGTTGCTGCAGTGATGTCATCACTGTTCACAAGAAAAAGTGATTCCAGTGGCATCACTCATTATTTCTGCAAACCCATTTCAGGCATCCACAAGGGCCCATTGTAATACCACAGTAAGTGCTTTTGGAAGTCTGTGTTCAGAAAGAACAAGAAACCCCTGTTCTCCCTGGTGTTCTTCGATGGAGCTCTGTATTTCACAGTATCGGAAGTACATGCTGAGATCCACTTGAATAAAATGCTAGGCCTGTGTGCATAGATGCATGCTCAGCCATCACATGGAGCATGGTAGGATGCTACTAACATTTGTAATGCAGCTGCCGTGCTCCATATTTACCCAGGATGTGTTCATTGTCAAGGTGGCCACTTACTTCCATAGAGCCTTGCCCAGCATGGCTAGTGTGAGTATTGCATCATGTTCCAGCTGTGATTCAGAGAAATGCCACCAAATCACCTCATGAATTAGTGCACTATGAGGCCTTATTAACATGAAATAGAGAGTAAGCACTGGTTATGGGTAAAACCTGTGAAATATACACTTTGTCTAGTAATTCTATAGATTTGGAGATGCAGATCATGAGGGGAGAAATCTTGCCTGGTAATTTATCCCAGCACTGTAATCAACACCTTCAGCCCTTGTAGTGGATGGCAGTAACAATGAGGCAGATGCTGTGGGGTATGTATAAGTGGAAATGCATCACAATGACATGGCACTTTCATATCCATCTGTAATGTTAAAGCACACCCTTGGCAACTGGCATCTAGAGAAGGACTGGACACAGGAAGCATGATAAATGTTGTACAGGGGGTAGGCTTTTCAATCCATTGGGAAGGTGGTATAACATGTTGTGCACAGCAATACTTGGGGCCAATAGGCAGATGCAGGAAAGGGCCTAGGATGCCCATGTCCATAACTGCTGTGTGTTTATGGGGAGGATGTTCAGGGCTGTATAGGGACCTGAGAATCAGCCTTTGAATCAGCTGCATAATAGTGAGAAGGGGATAGGGGTCATCGCAGATGATCTCACAGTTTGCCTGTTACACTCACTGACTGATATAATGCACAAGTGAACAGGGTTTGCTGTGGTCCACCAAGAGAGGCGGTGCATGGAAAAGTTCACCTTCTAGGAGAAAGAGGCATTGCTGTAGGCCTTCTGCAGACCTAGGATGTGCTTCCTGGACAAAGGCAAGACAGACAAGTTGCATCTGCAGAAGGTGTGTCAGGGACTTGTGCAGGATGTGAATGCTGTGGTTGACCATAATAAACTTTTGTAAAATGTGTTGTGAAGGATATCTAGTAGGATACTTCATGCAAAGATCAAATCATTGGGCATTGCCTCTGACATGTTCATCGTGAGAGCTGAGCAACCAACTCAGAAATTACTTTTAGGGATGAAGGGATTTATGGTTTCCTTTTCTGGAAGTGGAGTGGTCCTTCTAAATTGGGAAGACTTGGATGTGGAACATAGGCTGGCAGTGACCACCCAAGTATCAGGGGATGCACTAGGTTACTCTTGCCTACTAATTGCATATAGTAAAGTGTGCAGGTCAGTGGTTCAGGCACAGATAGCTGCTATAGGCAGTAGTGTGGAGCTGGTGAATATATATTTGATGAATGCATGATAATATAGCTTGTGTGATGACCTTTACAGTAAAATGAAATACAGAGACAGGGAGCAGAGGTTGCTGCTTAGGTATCTAATTGCAAATGTTGTCTCCCTGGGTGCTTCTGTGAGACACATGGGAACTGATCTCCAGCCCGCCTATGCAGGCCATGAAGTCCATGGTCATGGTAGAGTCTGGATGCAGGGTAGCCAGTCAAATACTGATAACACCCTGAGTATATGAGCCTTTCTGAGACAGCTTTACTGTCAGCTACGGCCACAGAGGCTGTCAACCCTGGCTGTCAGCACTACCACAGTTATGGATGCCAGCACTCCCCAGGATTAGCACCTGGGAACCCTGCTCATGAAAAGTCCCATAGTTTTATTTTCTGACATGATCTGAGACATTTGACAGTAACATTTAAAAGAAAAAATTTACATGTGTAGTTAACATTGCAGAGACTCATTTGGCTATTGAACATTGCAAGTGTATCTTTACTAACAAAGTACATAGAATACAGGTGTGCTTTGCAGCAATACACACATTGTAGCACTGCATTTTAATGTTTTCTTATTGTTTAACTATTGTTTTGCATGCAGATACATTTATTATCTTCTAGTTTCTGCCTAATTGATGGCATAGCACTGATCCTTCTTGCATTAATTACATCCTGAGTGAGTGATTTTCTGAGACAACTTTTTATAATCGAGCTTTCATCCAAAGCCTTAATAAGGGAAGATCTGATCAAGGAAGGTGTGTCCATAGTAGTTTATGTAAGGGGATATGATATATTCCTTGTGATTGAATCTTTGTAGCTAAGGGAGAACAAGTACCCACAACACTGGAATTTAAAGGTAAGTGAGTTCAGCCAAAAGGTGTCTTTGGACATAGCCAAGAGTTGATTTACTTTCATAAGAATAGAACAGTGGTGATGTGTGTGCGTGTGTGTATCTGATAATATAATGAACTAACACGTTATTCTATTTTATTTTGGTCCTCTGTTATTTGTTGATTTATCTCTTCCTCTCAACCACTTTCTAGTCTGATGGGCTTAATCCTCTGCACATAGGACTGCAAATATTAGAACATAGTTAGTAGAGCTCTTTAACCATCATTACTGGGTGGGAGAGGAGATTATGGCATCCTGACCTTGGGTCATCCACTCTTAACAACAGGAACATTTCTTTTTTTTTTTATTCTCTATGATCCCCCAGTGGGAATATGTACACTGACATAAGCATATGCAAGTCTTTATTCCCACTTATCATAACACCTTCTCTTAATGTACAGATAAGCTGGTGTTTCACTAATGGCGCTCTCATTTAATATCTTATTATGTGGTTACTGCTGTAATGTGTAATTATCAGTTGGATCATAGGATGTTACTAGGCCAACAGCCTTTTTAAGCCCAGCCATTCATGCTCCATTTTTCTCAGTTATCAATGACCATGAACTAGAATGGCTTTGGTACATGCCTGTGCCTTAGAGCATCTATAAACTGCATCTGTTCATAAGGACAACAGGAGACAAGCCAGGGGTGATTTGCAATTTTCCATTCATTAATCCACATTGCATTTAAATAGGCTTAGGGAAGAGCTCTGTTTCACATTAATCTGGTGTCTGTTCCAGAGAAGGGGTAACCTCTGAGATACATATCTATCCCTCCAACATGTTTTGTTTATTTCACAGATGAGGTTTAGATAATTATAGTGGGTAATTCTAGTGCTGTTTGTTTTGTGACTGTATAGCAGATCCATCAGGGTCGGATCAGAGGATGTCTTATGGATTGGGCATAGAGCACCCCTCATTAGTCTGTAGGAAACTGAGTGCAAGGACAGGGCTTTGAGGTAGTCAGCATAAGACATATTATATGCACCCTGTATGAATCTCTGTGGCCACTCCAGCTGTTGCAAATTCCTGGTCAGGTACATGCAAAGGGTACATTGTACTCTGTTATTGGTCTAACGAGGGTTGAGTATAGTAGGACTATGATCTCCTTAGATCTGGATGCCATGGCCTGACTTATAAGTTGTGCCACATAGAAGGATTTCATCACTACCATGGACACATGTTGATCAAAGTGTGATGCATCCACTATTTGAAGATTTTGTTGGTCTTTGTTTATCAGATCCACAATAATCCTTTCCATGACATTGCATATAAGACTAGTCAAACTTAAGGGTCTGTGATTCCCTGGGTCTGTTGATGGTCTGACTTTGTATAGAGAGATGACTATTGTAGTCCTCCATTCCCTAGGGATGAAGCCTGTCTGGAGGCTGTGGTTGAGTAGAGGTTGTAGAGGGTCTTGCAGGTCATGTTTCAAGCTATTTAGGAGGCATCCTGGGATATTATCAGGACCCACTGATGCAGTGTTTTTAGCTCTGGAGGGTGCAGTAAAGACCCATTCTTCAGTGATAGTTGGGGGAGAAATGGTAGAAGGTATTCCTCAGGGGGTGGCAGATCAAGGTCAAATAGGGCATAGGGCTCTAGGCAGGGCAATGGATCAAGCCCCCCACCTCCAGCAGTTCTGCAGCCATTCCAGTGTCCCATTACTTGGTCATTTCTCTCCAGTTACCATAACCACCATCAGACCTGCATACTATTTCTTCTTTACTTATACAATTATTATATCTATTTGGATTTAATTTAAAACTTTTATTGCAAATTTTATAGGACTAACACTGACAGCCATTTGCTAAATAAAACAATATAGTCTCACAATGAAAATGAACAGTAAACATCTCAGCCCTAGAAGCTCACAATCATTGAAACTGCATTGAAACCCATATTTAAAGAAAATGCATCTGACCAGTAGTGGATTAAGTTTAACTTTGGGCTGTTTTCAAATGATAGGCACACCTTGCATACATTTTTAGGACCATGCATAGATTCACCTTCATGATTATATTAAATTATATCCCTTGGATAATATAGCACCAGATTGTGTTTTAAATTTGTAGTTTTGAACATTTTTCCAGTAAACAATGAAACAAAACCTATGAATCGATAAATACAAAACTATCCATTTCAAAACATTTCAACAATAAAAAGCCACTCAAACTTCTGTCATTACAGTCCACCAATATCAGTAAATATGAACAATCTCTGAATGTGAGTATCAGTAAAAGTCATCTGAATAAGTCCACATTAATGAGGTCTGTAACTAATGAGATCAAGTCTCTGATCCCATCTGTTATCATTTAGCTTAGGCATATGTTGACATACATTACTAGAATATAATTTAATCACGCAAAATATCGATAACAGACTATGGATTTTACTTATGCTGCATTTACTTTTGAGATGTCAGAATAATATAACTACTTCAGGTTCACTTAAAAATATGTTAACTGACTTGTTTCCAAATTGAAAAAAAAAATGTTTTTATTTCTTGGTTAACATACTCCACATAAGAGAAATAATGCACAGTTTGTGAACCGTTCTATAACATTTTTAAATAGTACTTATATATATGCTGTTGTAAAAAATAAAAAGAAAGACAGCATCTATTTTCATACAAGTATCAGCAGTTGATTAATCAACATCAGAATAAATTCAGAAAAATCTAGATCATAAGAATTTCATAATATTGATTCCGTAGATTTGCTAGATATGTTGTAAGTTATAAAAAGTTAGTCAAAGTTCCAATAAATTATACCCCACAAACTAAATTGTCATTAAGGCCTGTTCCAAAAAAGTTGAATAATTTGAAATTTTGTTGTAATATATATTGTCTTGGATTTTGCTTTGTATGAACATGGTGGTGTATATGGTATGACTGTCCATATGTTAAGATGATATCAGAGATTTGTAAGGTTGCTCATCTTTTTTTTTTTGCATGTATGTGCAATAAGCAAATAATAAGCATTTGAGGTGGTTTAATAGTGCATTCACAGCAAGAGGCTATAGTAAAAATAAAATGGGTATAACCTTAGATAAGGTTACAAATAAATACAGCTACAAATCTTTTTTTTTTTGGCAAGAATTCCTGCTGCTTCTAGTATGTCTCAAGATAATAAGGTGTATTTTTCAACTTCATATACTGGGCCTTGTATACAAATTAAGCATATCATAGACAACAACTGGCCTATTTAGAGAAGTTTTGAAGAACATGAGGAAAACTATAGCTGAAAATCTGTTCTACAACACACAATTTAAAGCATAAGTTATGTTATAAGGATATGTCTATGTACCAACAAGTTTATGTTAGCAAAAAATGTAGAACTCATCCCTGTTCCAAATGTTATTTTTGCAGTCCCATTAAAAATAATGTGGTATTTAATTAATCACATTCAGTGAAACATATACATTCAAATTGTATTTTAACTTTGAGACTAAGAACTTGGTTTGTCTGTCTACCTGCATAACATGTAAAGCATTCCACAGTGTGAAAATAAAAAAAGACTAAAAGACAGGCTAACTGCTGACTACACTAAGATTAGATGTCAGCATTAAACCTGCTCCTCATGTCAGGTCTGAAGCACCTACAGTGAAAGACTGAAGAGGAGATGGAAGAGAAAGGGAGACCTGGATTCTGAGAGAAATGGTCTGCCCACCACAGATCCTCCCCCTTACCAACCCCAAAGTGAGGATCTGAAAAGCTAAAGGGTGAAGCGGCTGATTCCAGACTGATTTGAGGTAACACTGAATGTATCTCATGTGATGTCTGGTTAGGGGAAATCATAAGAATCATAGAAGCCATGTACCCTAGGATCATGAGAAATTCCCTGGCAGATACCTGTTTTTTACTGGAAATAACTTTTGGAACATCTCCACTTTGGAGGAAGGAATACTCTTACGAGGAAAGAAATTTAACAGACATCCAAGGAAAATAATTCTGTGAGAAGGGATGAGAAAAGATTTCTTGAAGTTCACTTGAAAACCCAGACTGCGAAGAAGATTCTAAACATTTTCTAAGGACTCTTGACGACTGGAAAAAGAATCAGCAGATATAAGACAATCATTTGAATAAGGAAAAACTGTGACTAACTTGAGGTTTACAGTAAGTAATTACTGGAGCCAGACATTTTGCAAATACCCTTAGGCAGTATTTAGTCCAAAGGGTAAGACAGAGAAATGATTATGTTATTCATTTATAGAAAACATTAAAAAATGTGATGTGCTTACAGTGGGTATGTGATGGTAAGCATCTTCTAAATGTTGCGTTACCATAAATACTAGTTGATGAATCAGAGATAATAGGGTCTAAAGAGACAACATTTTGTACTTTGCAACCCTTACAAAAAGACTGAGGTCTAACACAGGCCTCCAAAGCATTTTGTCTGCTTGGCATTAGAGAAATCCCTGAATAAAATTGTATGTCCTTCTGGTGTGTAGGCACTGGCTCAGTGTACTCCTTGAGATAACATTTGATCCAGAATATGAAGGAAAAGGGATATTTGGTTTACTGGACAAAGGGTCCCCTGGAAAGGAGGAAGGGAATTCCATTGCCGACTGCATCCTGTTGAATGAGTTTCAAAACCCAGTTGCCTGCAAGATGTGGTGCCACAATGGAAGATTATGACTCAGGGAGGGGATATGTTGCCAGAGTGAGATGGTGGAGGGGAGACCAGTAGTCATGACTTTTTGGACTGTCCTTGATTTTGAGAGGCATATCCTTTTCTTTTAGAGCCTATTTAGCATTGCTTCTTAAATCCTTTTAGAGGCACCTTGCTACTTGAAATCTCTATTAAGAAAGGGTGAAGAAAAAAATGTATTTGCCTTAAAAAAGGAAGGTTGAAAGATTTGGGTTACTGTTTGTATCAACTTTCCTCTCTCATCAAACTGTTTAAGTATGTCAGATGCAGAAGGGAGAAACAGAACTTCTTTGTCCAGGGGAGAATTTAAATTTTGACTTGTAATATCTTCAGGAAGGTTTTGAGAATATAACCGAGCAAATCTTGTCACAACTGACCCAGAAGAAGGTAGTGTCTGACACGTCATAAGAACATAGAGCATGTTTAATAACATGAAAAGGAGAAATAAGAGAAAAGGTTACCATTAAGCTGCTTTATATTCTCCAAAGACAGAAGTAAAAAAATAATATATGAGCCTGGTAGTGTAAAATTTATTCTGAAAATTAAATTGGAAAAAATATACTTTCTTCCCAGACTGTCAAAAATTAGCAATTTTTCTAGCAGAAACCATTTTAGAAAGGGGAATTACTGCAAGTATTGCTTTTGGATAAGATAACAAGTATCTGTAAATCTCACGTACACTGTATATATAGTCTATCAGAGTTCTATGGGACAAGAGGTTGACTATCAGATAAACTGCAAGCTGTGAGAAAAACATTTTCTATAGCAGATAAAACAGGAAGAACAAAAAGTCAGTCTGGATTTCTAAAACAAAATAAAGCCAGTCAACAAAATAAGATATATAGGCATAAATAAGTGCAAATATACAAATGTTTAAAAAATTAAATTGAATTTTACCATATCTCATTGCACAACATAATTAATCTTAAAATTATTTACATCACTGCATACATGGTGTATGCCTAGCTACACTAAAGCAGATACTTCATTAGCTGAAATGTCTATAATAGGACACATAGTTTCATCATCTGTCATGGAGTCTGGAGATGGTTGTTTAGATAGTCATAACTTTTTTCCACAGAATTTAGAATAGTTAAGTCCTGTAGAAAGATGTCACTTAATTGGCATTGTGAAATTCTCAGGTTTGCTTGTCACCAAATGTAATATGATAACTGTCCTTTCAGGGAATGTGGGCCTTGACAAACGGCAGTGCATTGAAATATGTATCTCCCAATGCTGCTCGGCTGCAGAGCTAGGGATAATAAGATGAATGTGGTGGATGGGGGTTGGGGTGTCACAATTTTTTTTTTATTGTTGTTGATTCACTTATTTGTCAGTGTTTCAGAATGTGCACTGTGGTATACTGTTGTTCTTTGATTTACACATTTAATGACTGGACATTTACAATGTTGTATTGCATATGGATGCATTTGATAGTCACTCTTTTTATGTATCTGTACTCTTCCATCATTTGATTTTGACATTAACCATTGAACATTAAACTGTGAATATCATCATAGTCTGCTATGTAAAATCAAGGATCCTATCTTAATAAATTTCATTTTTCACAACTCTCGTATTATTGACCAGATTTTCCATATACTTGCCCTCCTTGAGTAGGAATGTGAATTCTTTAGCTAGTATTGTGTTCATGAGATGTGAACTGTCCAGTCGTTTTCATACAGTTTTTAGGAGGCAATACTGGTTAACCTAGCCAGATGGTCCCCTTTACTTCCTTTCTTTGATAATCTTACCATCTTCATCATGCAGAGATGTTTTAAAACTAATGAGTCAAGCATTTTAGCAGACATAATTAATATAGATGCTTCATCTCAGAAGCAACATGTGCAGGACATGCTGCTGTTTGCGTTTTTGTTGTACTATCGTCGTCTGTAGGCTTTTCCGGGATCTGGTAATTTCCTTTGCTTTTTATATATTTCTATTCAGCAATGTACAAAGACTTTACTAGCATACAAATATATTTCAGTGTAAATATTTATACATAATACACATTTTTTCTCTATGTATTGAACACGTTTATATCTGGTTTATTCCACACTCACATCTGGTCTGCAGGGTTCATTAGCTATGCCTCATAAACTCTGTGTTTTTAATTAAATAATTCATAATAGTTAATTCAAGTAAAAGGGTTGAATAATTAAAACTGAAAAGATCCTATTATTCATTTCACAGCTGCATTTTATCTATCTATCTGGCCTTCTATGTATCTATCCATCTATTTATCTCTTGGTTGCTTTTCTGCAAAAGGTTTCATTCCTTTTCTAATCAGTATGTATAATATTTTACTTCACCTGTTGCTGGGACCTTGACTTCTTATTCCTAGTTGTGAAGCTTAGAATTTTATTTGTAATGTGAGAGGCTATTTGTAGAAGATCTTGTTAAGAATAAATACATCTGTCGGGTATGAGTTACAGTTCCTTTTCTTCCTTTTGGTATAGCATGGAAAATCATGTCAAGAGAAATAATAGCTCCCTGCTTCAGATTTTTTTTTTCAATAAAAATGGTCACCAAAGGGAGCAGTTCTCAAATCATCGCATCACCTGAGTGTAAAAATCTGACAGTAAAAATGTTAGTAAGTTTACCTTTTTCAACTTTTAAACAATAAAAATTGCTTTTGGGTATGTCAAACACTTCATCTTTTTGAAGGCTCAAATACAAGTTGCACTTTTCTTCCATTATAGTTAAGACGACTGTAGTTTAGCATTTGGGGTTCAGATATATAACATACTTGGCTGTGCACTGACAAAGGGTAGTGTTCTGCCTTGAACTTGGCTCTTTTATGCCTAGGAAGAGGGAAGACAAATTTTACTATTATGGATATAATTTTCAACTGCTTTGCAGTACATAGTGGATCTTAGAGCCACTGTGCACAGATAATAAAGTCTTGATGAGGAAGTTTTGTGAAGTACAGGTGGGGGAATTTAATCATAAAACAGTGGTGTAATATGTGAAGCACCACATAAATGTTTAAATATGTAACTGTTTCAAAATTTTATAATAATGGTTTGTGCAATACATCATAGCGGACTGCCATTCTGCTTTGGCAGTACAAGTGAATAGGTAACCTTAAGAACCTGGAACTAATTAGATTTTGCTTTAAAAATGTTTTAGTCTGAGCCTCTTATATTAAATTCCAGACTGGTGCTTTTCCTTCTTCTAATTAATGTCTTTCCTCTGTCATGCATTCTCTTTTCTATTAGCCTGTGACCTTAAGTATTATAGATGTGGTGTCTACATTTTTTCATTTTGCCACTGAATTCATAGTTTGAATATTTCCTTATTATTTTTTTTAAATATTGTCATGAAGGTTACTGCTCCTTCCAAATAATGAAGAAATTTAGTTAAAAATTAACTGAGATCCATAAATGAATTTGAACAGTTAGTTTCTGACATATAGAATGTCAACAATGAGATGTAAATGAACCATGTTGTCCATGGCATAGCGGAAGACTTGCGTTCCCATCTTGTTGCTGAAAATAGCCATCTCTAGCTCTGTATCTTTCATACTGACCACATAACTGCAGTGATGCCCTTGTATTCTGTAAGCTTTTAAGTGGCATATCTCTATCTACAATCTAATTGGGAATGCCAAGCTGCTTATATTTTACTGTGTATAAAAGAGTACTGAGCTTAATCTGTTAATGATAAATACATATATATATTTATTTAATCTGTTTTAGTAGCTTATCCTATTTCTCCACATGGATGAATTGGGGTTGTTCTGCTACTGCATGGCATCTCCAATGTGCACTATACCATCTCAGTTCACATATCTTAATCCATCCTTCATAAGGGTCTCTAACTATTCCCCAGAGCTGGCAAGAAGGTCCGTGGGATGTGAAGGGGCAGTTAAAGAATCATCGTAGCTGCACACTGTGGTATGAGCTACATGATGGTTCTTCAGGCCCTACTCCTGCATGCACTGGCTCTTCTATGACATACTGCTGGTGTGCAGTGTAGCTTTGACCTGGGGAGTGTCCTTGCTCCCGCTCCTATACCTGCTATACCTCACAGCCATGCTAGTAAACCAAGCGTGATAGTTATTCCACAACCCACCTTCAATGAGGAGACTGGGACAATCCAGCCCACACTAACACATCTCCAACACTCTCTCTGGATGAAAGCTGAGGAGGCAAAACCTTGTCAACCCCCACGCATGCCAGGTCTAGTAGGTATCCCAATCACTAATGAAACTTGGGTCACCTGACACATATTCAGATATTTAACCCTGTATTACTAATGCAGCTGGTTGTTTCATGGTATGTAAGATTTTCTACTTGGGTGGTTTTATAGGTTCATAGGTTCATAGGTTCATACTAGGCTATCTGCCCGAGGGCATTTACAAGCCTAGCCCATAGTTTTGTGGCTTACGCCACCCCTTTAGTATGGGGAACTATACCCATTATTTTGCTGTGCCTCTGTTGAGCAGTGACACTGAGGTAATCCCTGGGGTATATCTGCGATCTCCCATCCATTGGTCAAGATTTCTCTTGAACAAGGCCAGCGAGGTGCTCTGCCTCACATATACCGGGATTTTATTCCACAGCATAGGGAGTCTTTGGGTGATGAATCTATCCCTCCAGCGTCCTATTAATAGCCGTGTCGAGGTTTAAGTCTCCGCCCTTGTGGCTCTGACGGATCTAGATTTTTGAGGTGAAGCATATTCATCAAATCTGGGTTTGACATGGCCTTGTATGTTAGGCAAAGGTCACCTCTGAGCAAGCGGTGGCGACTGAATAGAGCTGGAGTTCTTTCAGTCGGGCAGCATAGGACAGATGTTTGAGACCCTTTATCCTTTTGGTGAGGAACTTTTGTGGCCTCTCCAGCTGCTGCAAGTGTCGGGTCAGATACATTCCGAATGGGGCATTGTACTCAATCATTGGTCTGATGAGTGATGAGTATAGGGAGACTATGACCTCCCTTGATCTAGATGAGAATCCCTTCATGATAAGGTGGGCAATGTAGAAGGTCTTCCTAACTACTTTAGCTACATGGGTGTCGAATGACAGACTACTATCAACCTGGGTCCCCAGGTCCCTGATAACTTCTTCTATGCTCAGTGGATTGCCACCTATTTGGTAGCTAGGGGTAACCTTGTTTTTCCCGAAGGGTATGACTATGCATTTTTGGCATTTAACTTTAGGCCATGGCTCTGGCACCAGTTATCCGTTTCTGTGAGACCCTTCTGAAGGATATCTGTGTCAGATGTGTTTTCCACTATGGCCCAGTTTGCAGTCATCTGCAAACTTTGTCAGCCATAACCCTCCTGTGTTTGCTTGTACTTGGAAAAGTAGATGCCAAACAAGAGTGGGCCCAGGACTGAGCCCTGTGGTACACCACTTGTGACAGGCTTTGAGTCTGACATGGCGCCAGCAACTCTGACCCTGTGGGTTCTGTCACTCAGCCAGTTTGCAACCCATCTTGTGATGTATGGGTTAACATTTAAGCTGATGAGTTTTTCAATGATACCCGAGTGGGGTATTGTATCGAAGGCCTTCGCCAGATCGAGGTAGGCTGTATGGACTGCCTTTCCCTCATCAATGGCTTTGGTGATTGTTTCGAAAAAGTCAACCAAGTTTAGAAGGCATGATCTGCCTTTGACAAAGCCAAACTGGGATGGATCCAAAGTCTGCAAATTCCCTATGTCTTTATTTATGAGGTCCATTATGATCCTCTCCATGGCTTTGCAGATAAGGCTTGTCAAGCTAATGGGCGGTAATTTCCAGGGTCGGTGGAGGCACCGCCTTTGTGAAGTGGGACCACAGTTGCAGTGCGCCACTCCTGGAGTGCGTATCCAGAGGTAAGACTATGATTAAACAGCTGTCCTAGCTGTGGGTTTAATTCCTCGTTGAGTTAAGTGGAGCACACAGCCGGCGACACCATCAGGTCCCATGGATGCTGTGTTTTTTGCTTTGGAGAGAGCAGTTCTCACTTGGGCGTTGGAGATGTTTGGTGGGCTGCAATCGCTTGGTATAGATATCTCTCCTTTTGGGGGGGGGAGAAGTTTGCACTGAACCTGTCAGCCAGTATGTTGGCAATGTCTGTAGGATCAGTAATCTTCACATCATTTTGAACTAGTTCTGAGCATATCTGGGAGGTTCCTCCCAGGTTTCTAACATAGCTAAAGAAGGCCTTATGATTGTCTTTTGAGTCTTTAGCTATTTTTCTCTCAAAATTTGCTTTGGATGATTTTATGAGAGCTCTTAGTTTTTACTTATAGTGATCAAGGGTGTCTTACCTTTTAAGGATTTTGCTCTATCTTGTAGTAGCTTCCTCCTTTTGTTGTAGAGTTTGTTTATGGCTGGGGTCCACCAGACTGGACGCTTGCCTTTGGTACAAAGAGTCTTTGTTTTGCTTGGGATTGCCTTATCCATGCAGTCCTGCAGGTGCTGGTAGAAGGCATTTGTAAGTGATTCAGCGGCTTGAGTACTGTTTTCCGCCGGCTCGGGGCCTTAAAGGAGACCACACTAGTCTTTAGAAGTGTGAAGTCGGCTTTCGAGAAGTTCTTTACTGTGGTCTTTTTTATTTCAGGTGGGGTGGGATGAGGACCTCCAGCGAGATTAGTTTGTGATCTGATCTCACCAGTGAGGGGTATACTTCCGGTGTTGAACATTGTGCTCCCATGTTCGTGATGATGAGATCAAGTATGTTTTCTCCTCTTGTGGGGATGGTGACTAGTTGTTCCATGGCATTTGAGTTTATGAATTCCAGGAACTTTTGGGCTAGGGTGTTTGGGCTTGAGTAGTGTTCCCAGTCTATATTAGGGTAATTGAAGTCACCTAGTATGATGGTGTTTGGTGATACATTTATCCTACTATTTGACAAATTGGTGTTTCACATGTAATTTTAAAATAGTGTATGTTCTAACAAATTACTTATATATATTTCTAAGCAATTGTAATGCTTAATAGGTATCTTCATGTGATCTCTTTTTGTATTATAAATATATTACAGATGCATTTTCTACATTTTCCCTTATCTCTCAAATACACATTTCAGATGAATTGTTCATATTATTACTGGAGGCATCGTAATTACATGTTACTTTGTTTTACTTCTGTTATGTTGTTTGTCTTTAATTTTAACTGGAGAACTCTTCATTTGTCTCTGGTGTAAGGGGCTCTGGCTTGTTGGACAACCACATTATTAATACTTAGATAAATACTATGAGAAATCTGGCTCTTGACCAGGTAAAAAGTTATTTTAAACATTGTCCCTTGTCTTGTGTGTAAACACAAAGGGCAACATAGATGCTAATCATTAACAGCAAGCCCCTAATTTAATGTTATACATCTGTTGGTTTTTAGTAGAGTGGTTAATCGTATTACCTTTGAATCAGTCAAATTATATAAATCTGCCCTGCAGATGGGAGGGTGGGAGAAGTTTAGACAGGTTACAGTTGATGAAGTAAGATTTCTACCTGGTTGGCTTGGTTTGAATAAAAAGAAAGAAGACATTCCATTTCTTATTCTCATTTTCTTTGTGATTGTATCATAAGTAGTTAAAATGTCAGTCCCTACATCTGGAAAAATGGAGACTTAAGTAATTAAAACCTCAATTTCTTACCATTTACAATGCCATTATCTACAAATATCGTTGATGTGCCCTTATTACTAATTTGTCTGTATTAATGTTATAGTATAAAAGAATGCTAGATGAAGTTGACATATTCTTACGTGTAGGTGTAGGAAGGAACATATTAGTAAATTATACTATATGATTGTCAGCAAAAAGACAGATTGTATTTGTATGCTCTTATGATACCGTTTATTTTTTAATTGTCTGATGTTAAGTCAAGTGTTTTTTAGTATAACACTGAGCGAATCTGAAAAGACAGGTAATTCTAATACTTTCAGCTACATGGTTAAGCACTCATTTCTTTGTGATGAAGTCTAAATTCGTATGGAAATCTTTTTCCTCAGGACCATTCTGCTAGACTCAGGTAAAGAATTAATATGTGTGTATAAATATATGACAGGCAAGTCTGATGTATTGTCACTAATGTGCTCCCTGATATATATGGAATGCTTTTTCATAGCAACATGAAGACAGAACTTCCTTGTTAATGCAGAGCAATAACTAGGGTGGAGTAAAGGAGGCAATTACCCCAGGTGCTGCTATGGACATAATCAAAAAGGTGTTGAGGGTGCAGACATGCAGTACCTTCATCATTTATTTATGCTGATAATGCATTTGTGTAATGCATTTGTGTCATACCTATCAACTCCTTTGGTCAAGAATTTTACACAAAGCCAGAAATTATGGGAGGACAAATGTATAAAATCAAGATTTATTGTTAAATATTACTCTACTTCACTTAAACATGTACTAGAATAACAGGTTTTGCATCAATATGCATTTTCTGAACAATATGAAGTATGAAACTCTAAATTCTGGCATTATTGGATGACTGCAGTCCATATTAATTTACCATAAAATCAAAAATTCTGCCATAGACAGGGCAGAAATATGAGGCAAAATCAGAGACCTTCTGCAGAAAATAAAAGGGACAGCAGAGAGGTATGATTTGCAATCATGGCTGAAGCACTCACTATGTGGCAGTTTAACTACATCAAGCTGTTTGTTGTATTTGTAGCAAGTACCTTGCTAAAGTTTTAAGTAGAAGAGCTTCTTTTTTTTTGTTTTGCTCCCCAACTGAATGTTGAGTTGTATACTGATTACAGTTCTCTGTTAATATGAATACTAATACTTTTCTGTACTGAATTCAACAGTTTTGTTCTGAAAATAAAATGCAATCTATAATGTTTGAAGTGGATGGATAATGCTGATTATGCTCTTATATTTGGAAAAAGACAAACCAGTTAAGTGACAGAGTGGCATGTGACCGAACTTTAACAAATGTTAAGGACCACCTGCTTATGTTGTTAAGGTGGGGTCTAGCAGTTGGCAGTAGAATCTGCCCATACTTATCAGCAAATGACAGAGGCAGAAATAAGAGATTTATAACACATCCCCAATTCCTCAGACAAAGTTGCTAGAATAAAGGATTTAGTACCATCTATTTCTTGGAGGACATGAACTCTGAAAATCAAATGGACGTCATTATTTAGTGTTTTTTCTGAAACCAGCTCATTTGACAAGGGACAAAGATATGAAGCAATAATCTGGATGTTCTGCAAAAATCTAGGAAGTTGACAGTTAGGAAAGATAAGAAGGGGATGCTTAATATTTGTTAAATTCGGATCCCACTAAGTGTTTTATGGCTTTTAAAGCCAGGAAAACATCTGGTGATTTCCCCCCCTGAGACTAGTAGCACATGAACAGATAAAGTTCCATGCACTATAAATAATTCTGATCGGTTCACTGATCATAACCTTAAATTATATATTCTCTACAAGGATGCCGAGATTCACCTCTCAAACTTCACTCTTGAAGTAAATTTCTTGGCAACCGTGTCTCAAGCACATAATAAGCAGGTTATGATTGGTGAACCAATCATAATCCACATGATAAACACATCACTATACTATAATGTGAAATATTTCATGATTGCTGTAATTATAACTTTGGCTCATACTTGGTCAAACCTTGCTCTGAAGTTGCTTGTTTCACTTTATAAAAAGTAGCTTTCCGCTGTTTTTATCCACTTATGTTAGTTTTCCTTTTAAAATTGTCGGTTTACTATCTGCTGTACTGTTTCAAAATCAAAGCAAACAAGTTACCTTTACTTACTTCAAAGGAACATTTTATGCCACTGATCTTGACAGGAGAACATTAATAATTTGATCATTTTTTCTTACTCTCCTTTGTCCTAGACAGAAAATTTTATTAACTTTATGAACACAGAATAGACCCACATTTTTGAGAATGTGATATTGCATTGTATTTGTTCATGGGTTATACTCCTTCGGCCATTTGATATGCATTTAAAGTTTTGAACCCTTCTTCTTCTTTCCAATATTTAAAATGCCATCCAGAGAGCAGAAAATCCATGGAATGCCTTGATACATGTGATCAGAGATCCTTTTCCAGATACAACTGAGGAACTTCTGAACAGAATGCAAGGGCTGAGTGCTACGTTGTGTGCCTCTCATCTCCAGGCTTTAGGGGTTAATCCTGGTTTCCAGTTACTATCTATGTAGAGTTTGAATGTTACTTTAATGTTTAAGAAGATTTTTCTGGGGAATGTTTTTTTTTCCAACTTCTCAAAAAGATGCTGATCAATTGGCTGCTCTAAATGGCTGCTTGATTTTCATCATATGGTGGTTCCCTGGAAATCATTCATATTAAAGCTAAAATAGTGATTGGTTGATGTGAAGTGTTTTGTGGAGTCACTTCCCACTATTGTGTAACTGTGGAAGTTTGGGACTGGTATGTAGAATTTGACTCCCGCATGGAGGTGTAGTGGGCTGGTCCACAAGAGCAGAACAAATTGCTTTCAATCTATACTAGTAAAAGGAATGGCAGTGAAGTGTTTTGATTGGCTTTAATCACTCATGCTCAGTGATCATATTTTGATATTGCACAGTGGAAGCACTCTAAATGTTCCAGATGTATTCTATTTAATCCAAATCTTGTGGTCTTGGTTATGGATGAAAAGGGTGAGAGGGCTGGATTACTTATTCATTTATATATTTATTTTAGTTTATTTACCAGGGTAGTACACTGATTGCTGCAGACCAATTGCAGGCGCAGACCAGGTAACTTAACCTGTTGAAAAATGAATAAAGTAAATTTAAAAAAATGATAATAGCTATAATGGCCTTTATAATTATCAATAGCCATATGCTGCTTGAAAGTTTTTCACTTCTGACTAGAAATATGCATACTACTTGTCTGGCTTTGTGAGTAACTGCTTGGTTGAAAGCAGCAATTTTATTTTGTCTTGGAAAGGAGTACTTCAGTCTTGACAGAGTAATTAGATATAAATATACCACTGGTCGGAGGGTAGAAAATATATAAGCAGTGTACACTTGATATGAAAATCCAACATACTGCTGACATTTGTTACATATTAGGACTTGACCATATTGCAGTGCTTTATGTATGTTCAGTCAAGCAGATGAAATTAGTAATATTCTCTTTTAATATAGTTTAAAGTATCCAAAAGTGCTTTCTTGATCTATTCTATTTACTCTGGTTGAGTATTTATATAATTTCAATATATTTAAATAAATAAAACATTCCCATACACATGCAGTCCTCTAGAAGCACCTATTATTACTATATATATATATATATATATATATATATATATATATATATAGGAACACTACTAAATCTCGAACATTTGAAATCTCGAATTTCAAATGCTCGAGACCATGTAGCCGAAATCGCATATTACCGAAAGACCAGAAGCGCGAAATTCAAAATCCAGATGGTAAGGGATTTTGAGTTAGCACTTCTGGTGTTGTGGTTCAGGTAAGTATGTGTGTGTAAGTGTGTTTGTGAGGGGCTTTAGTGTGTGTGTGTGTGTGTGTGTGTGTGTGTGTGTGTGTGTGTGAGGGGCTATAATGTGTGGGTGTGAGTTTGCCTTGTGTGTATGTCTGTGCGATTTCGGAGTTGGAATATTAAAGTCCGGGGGTGTGGGGGGGTGGTTTGTTTGATTATGGGGGGAGGCTGTGTATATGTTTGTGTATGTGCTGTATGTATGTAGTACTTTCGTGAATTTGAATTTCGCGCTTTTAAAATGTCGGTAATGTGTGGTTTAGGGATTTTAGTCTCGGTATTGTGGGCTTCGGGAGTGTGTAGTTTCGGTATTACATAGTGATTCCATACACACATTATATATATATATATATATATATATATATATATATATATATATACACACACACACACATAGAGACAGAGATGCAAAAAAGTGATGAAGACACTGGCACAGTGGCAGATAAAAATTCAGTTTCCACTTCACATACAAATTCCTGTGTGTAATAAGCTGCACAGGTAAGCCTGCATCTTAAAGCTCTTTACCAAGATTTGCTTGCCAGTGGGACTTTTCGTCAACTGAATTTAGTTTTAAAGTCTGCAGTCTGTACTTCTGAAAGTAATTTCCACACAGTTACAACAACTGCCGTAGCTTATTTACATCCGTTGACATTGCTCGTATTGCTTGCATGATCTGCTGTCTTATCTATGTGCAGCTAATCTATGCCTAAACTGGATTTTTTTCTTTGTAATGAGTAAAAATGTAGCCTGTGCCCAGGTCCATTATTCATTGCATAAATTCAATCAGTGGATACTGTATATTTCATGTTTGCATAGTATGTATAAATACTTGGGATTATCCTTACTTTTGGTTAGCAAAATAACCTGAAGTAATTCAAAATGATTTCTGTACTCTCAGTATAATCTAAATTGTTCCATTCTGCCAGTATCCCAACAATAAAGCATGTGCACTTTTAGTTGATCTACATAATTGCATCTGCAGCTTTAACTTCACTATCTCTTAGATTAATTGGTATGTCTACTAGCAGAAATATAGTGTTTAATGTTAAACTCTGAATAGAATTTTTGATGTAATTTTCTCACTCAAAATAGCTTTTTGAAGTACAGTTACACTTTCCATACTTCCATGTTTAAACAGAGTTGTATAAATGGCATCGAATAACAAAGATTGCAAATTCTGCATCCAAATCCCTTTGCAAAGGTCTGCTTTCTAATGTGGGTGTTAACCAAGTTATAATACCAGAAGTGAATTTGCCTGTATGATGTTATATCAATAGTCACACCACTGTCTGAATAAGCGCTATGTTCTGGAGAATATGCATTCATTACCCTGCATCTTTTGAGTTCTGAGCGCCTTTCATTATTTCTTCCTTTCACATAGCAAACATTTGAACATAGCCTCTCTAATTCTGTTGCAGTTATCATTTTTAAATAGCATATATATTGGTTATGCCCTAGGCTATTGAAATTGCAGTATTTTCTGACACTCAGATTCTGTCACATCTACACATCATTTTATGCAGACTGATTTTACTTCTTTGTATTATTGCATTTCTTTTTGAAGCTTGGTTTCATATTGCTAATTCAGCTCAAGTTAAATTTGTTAATTTCTGAAAATTAGCATATTAACACAATCTCTTTCTACACACACACACACACACACACACACACACACACACACACACACACACACACACACTTATTTCTAGTTCAAACACACGCCCAATGAACCATTAGAATTTTCATTCAGATCATAGGACTTGCATATTTTATTCATCTGAATACATGTTAAACCTTTCCCTAACCACTGATATCTTTAACTGAACCAGAATATTTCTCTAAAGTCCAAAGGCTCATCTGGTAAACAGTGAACTGTTTACTGGTGACATGTCTTTGTTACAAGGTTTGCTGTTAATTTATGAAGTAAATCAAAGGTATTCTACAGATGGAAGCAACAAAATAAATATTTTATCAACACATGTAATTTTCCATATTATATCCCTTGCTCAGTATCTATAATTTATCTTTTTATTGATTTATGAGATGCATCTGTTTTCCAGTATTAGGCAATTTGCCAATGAATATATAGTTTCTCACTTATACCCACTGCAGGTTACCCTTCATTGCCTTGGCACACTTGTTTTTATAGTGACTGGCCACTCACGTTTTTGTACTTTGCCATAAAAGTTAAACAAAAAAGTTGCTATGGAATGGTTAGAAAATCATTATGTTTTATGGCTTTGGCCATTTACATATTAAAATGCTTTATGCAAGGTCAGTCTAGCAGGTGAAAGTATTGTTTCACTGAGCGCTGTATATCACACTCATGTTATTTGTACTAATAAAAACAGGTGGTCTTTATTAGCCCATTACAAGTTTATTTGTGTAGTGTTTTCACAGATGTCTTTTTTGGTCTTACAACCACACTCTTCAGTCATAATATTATGTAAAAAAAAAATCTAACATTTAGTTAAGTAGTGTATTTATAGTTCCTAACTAAGAAAGTTAGTGTATTGGTTTTAAAATGTTATGTACTTATTGGAATAAGAAAGGTATATATGATTTCAAGCAATCCTTCACTATTGACAGTAAAAATAGTAGAGAAATGTTATTACGGAAACTTCCAAAAAAAGAATCACAATATATTCATATAATAGATAGAGGAAAGCAAGTCCTTTATATCCACGATCCCTTGCCAGTCACATTTAAATCATGTTTCTCACATTTTCTTAACTTCTTTTGTATTGTGGTATTTAAAGACTTGCCGTACATTTTATGAATACTTTTGAAAAATAAGATAAACTGAGGTGTCTTAAATATAAACCAACAGTGAAGTTATCACTACCAAAAAATAAATGTTCCCGTCTGAGTAAGAAATATTTCTAGAAAAATTATTAATATACCTTTAAGTATTCGCTTTTGTTATGAAAATAACTGACAGCTTCCATTTGTCCATTTTTGTTACTTCCACAGGTGCAACCCAGGAAAAAATAAATATATAGACACACTCGCACGCGCGCGCACACAAACACGCATCATTACACCATGCTTACAAAATAGCAATAATTATATCAACCTAACGTAAACATTTTAGCGAGCAATCTTCATTCACAATCCCTTAGTCTTTCTGCCACTGAAATATTCTTATGCTGTTGGTGTACAGCCTCCTGTAAAATGAAATACATGGTTATTTTGCAAAAACAAGCATTTCATTTGTTTTTTCAAGGCCATGCAAACAGAGTTAGAATATTTAAATATTGGAGTATTGGGGCCTCACTGTCCATTACAAGAGAGTTGGGGTATGTGTTATCCCCACTAAACCATTATCCATGTTTGGAATATGTAGTTTTAAAATTTACAAGCCATTAATATGGATTTTAAGTTTCTTCTGAAAATAGTTTTACCACAAATTCCTCTGTCCTTAATGTGTACCATGGAATGGATGAATCTGGTCACACATCTTTTAGATATACTATATCTAATAGACTTTGCAATCACAGTCTCTTTTACACGTATGGATTTAAATGCAGACAGAACAATGTTATATAGCTGCATACAAGTGTATGCACTAAAAAAAACATTCTTTATGAAGGTTTTTTATGTTAAATTGTTGAGACGCATCCTTTCTTGCTTGCTTGATAAACTTCTGTGATACATATTTTTCTACCCTACTTATTGGCGTTATCTTGTACTCTGAAATGGAAAAATAAATCCTACTGACACACAACAGCATAGTTATACTACACCATATAGGGACAGATACGCTCAATATTGCATTTGTGTTGTTTTTTCTGTCATTTTACTGATGTCTTGATCTGATTCTTGGCATTAATTTTGCAGTAATTTATTTCTCCCTCTTTTCAATACTGAACCTGCTATGCTGGATTATGGATCTTTATAATTACAAATATCAAAATATCAGTGGCATGTAACATGTCTTATTATACTTGCTACTTTCTCTATTTTTCTGTTACTCAACTTTATCATTATTGTATAACTGTTATTATTATTCAGTTTTTTTGAAAATAGTGTAATAGAATAATTTGTACATTTTGGTGGAGCTTTTCTCCTCGGCTCATCACTAAAAATGGGCCTGTGCTCAGCTGGACCAACCAGGTTAACAAATGTGAAATAAATAAAGTATTGTTTTGCTAAGCTGTGAATGGGCGTACTTTCGTCGAAGGTTGAACATCAGGGCCGGCAACTCGGCACGTAAAAATCTACTGCCAATCATTAGCTGTCCGGAGTTCCGCTGAGTGACCCCTAAAGCCGAAAGACACAACAACATTGTTTTGCTAAGCTGAGTCTGACTTTTTGTTGTTTGAAGCATAGCTAGTAAATGTAACATATGCACACAGTAATGCCTGACAGGGCATGCGTTAATGTGTAATTAATGCCCTCCCGGGGTTGTTAGGGCCTCTACACACCGGGAAGGTCATTAATTAAACATTAACACACACTCTGGAGGGCATTATTGTGCTTAGAGAATGGTTTCTCTGTAAAATTGCTGTGTTTTATGTACTTATTTTTTTTTAAGTACTGTATCATTTTTTTATATATTTTTTTTTATGTAAAATAGTTCCTCTGCGGAATGATTCAAACTTGCTGTTGTATATTTTAAAAGTGTTGGAGGAGGCATTTTACATCCAAAATATAATACTTCAAAAAAAATCTAGATATTTACTTTTATTTTTTTGGTCCCTTACTACTAAAATGTTTGGTTTATGGCCAGCCATTGCAGACAGAAGTTACTAAATAATTATATATATTTGAGTTTGAGCTTTATTTTCTTTAGAAAATTCATGCTAACACAAATCATTTTATTTAAGCTAGTTTGTAATTTTATAAAAGCAATAATTAAAATCTGTTCTTATTTATCAGCCTTTGTTCCCTGTTTATTTTAGGCTTTATCCAGATTTTTTCAGCTGAAGGGTCCAGAGGTATACAAACCTCTTTGCTGCTTCAAGTGATGGATCACAGACACATACACACACGCGCACACACACACACACACACACACACACACACACACACACACACACACACACACACACACACACACACACACACCACTGCTTCAGAAAATGCATGCTAATACAAGTCATTCAAAATTTGTTCCTATTTTTGAGCCTTTGTCCCATTTATTTTAGGCTTATCCAGATACCTTGATCTAAGAGCATACCTCTCAACTGTATATATTTTTGCAGAATGTCCAGATATTTGACTCCTATTTTTAGTATGTTCCTCAGAAATTTTTTTTTGACAAACCACTGTGATGATCTAAAGATTAAAGTTGCTAAATAATGACATACATTTGAGTTTCAGATTTCATTTCCTTTAGAAAATACATGCTAACACAAATCCTGTTATTCTAACAACGTTCTAAGTTTATAAGCGAATTATTTAAAATGTGTCCCTATTTCTTAGCATTTGTCTCCCTATTATGTCGGGCTTTCTCCGGATTTATTGAGCGCTATGACCGAAGTGGAGAGGTACACAAAACTTCTGTTGCTGCCAGGGGATCGCTAGATCGCTTTCATACTTTACTCTCTCTGTTTCTCACCCATGTGCATGCTCACATACACATAAACACACACACACACACACACACACACACACACACACACACACACACACACACACACACACACACACACACACACACACAGTCTCTTCTGCTTTCATGCATGCATCTACTCACACATGTTGACAGAAACATAAACACATACACAGTTTTTTTCTGTTTTGCTCGATCAGTTTCTCTCTCATACATGCATACACTGTCACACACACATTTTATATGTTTTTCTTTTTTTATCTTACACTTGTTAAATAGCAAAAGAGCTGCTTAGTGAGTGTAACATAAGGACTCACTTGGTCTCACTTTCACTGACATACACTTACACACAGACATGAACACGCGCAATTTTTTTTTAATTGTCACCTTTTTTTCACATTCTGCACTCACTAAACAGCAAAAGCACTGCTTAGTGAGCATAAAACAATGGCGGCCATTTGGTTTTCTCAGTTGGAGCTCCATGGCAGCTTGATATGCTGCTATGAAGCAGCAAACTTGTTTTTCAGTGGGCATTACTTGTACATTAATACCCTGCAGGAGAATATTCGTTCTCCATTCAGGGTGCTGATGTACCATTTGCCCATTCTCTAAGTGAAAATAACATTTGTGAAATGCAAGTAAAGCACTTGTATACAGTGTGTATCGCATCACAAGATTTTCTTTGCTTTAAGAGAAAGACATTGTTTTAGTAGTGTATTGTAATGATTTTATGCAGTTGCTTAAAAAAGTATGTTTTATAAAGAAATTGTATTTTTCTGTACTCCTTTTGAAAATGCTGACACAAGAAGCATGTTAAAAAATCAACGATCCCATATTAAGACAGAACTAAGCTGCAAGCAGTGTGTAAATTTATGTACGCATCCATATGCTCTGTGTAAATCTTGATAGTCTGACTTTCCATTTTAGGATGCCTTTTTTTTTTTTTTACTTTGTACCTCATGAAAAAAAAGGTATTTATCAAATGTCCAGAGTGTCTTTTGCCAGGATTTAGGAAAAAATGGTGTCTGTTTAATAAACAGCGGTTATGTTTAGGACATGGTAATAGTGTGGCCTTGTATGTGAAAAAAATGAAGAATACTTGACAGATTTCTGCATTATTAACTTTATTTTTTTTGCAGATCTAGGTCTGTTGTTTGGCTATATTATGTGCTGATTTAACTCATAAACAAAAGTGGCATTATTTTCATCAGAGGTCACTTTCAAATAGAATAATAATTAGAATTTTAATATCGACCTTTTGCAATCAGACTAGAATAGGGTTATAAAAAGTCTTTTGTAAAATATGTGGTAATACTGAAGCGTTTGTTGCAAATTTGGACCTTTTCTTTTAGGGACCTTGACACCAGTATTGTATAATGTATTGCAAGTAAAAATAATATTCTGCTGATACATGGTCATGAAAAGTTTGATGAAAAAAAATGAGGCAAAATTGAGGGTTGATTTTTTTTTTTTTATTATTTGTGACATTTTGTCTGTAATTACATAGTGTAACGTACAAAAGTAAGATTCAGACAAGATGCATATTTAACTTGATATCTTCTAGACAAATATTCTGTTCAAAATGCTGAGTAAATATCTGCTTCAGTAGAATTCCACTGAGCTGTGCTGTTGTATTGCTATGTCCTGACTGAAAAGCATTTTATATGCTTAATCATACTTAACAATTATTTGTTCTTTCTAGGTGGATGGTAAAGAAAACCTGCTATATATCAAGTTGTCATTTTATCTTATATTTAAAATGAATTATTAAAGCCTCCTTGGATTTGTACAGGAAGACTCTAAGATAACACTGGAAAGAAGTCTGCCTCACCAATACATGACACCGTTTCAGTGATTTTTTATTTCAGACATGTAGCCTAATGTGTGATTACACAAACCTTTTATTTTGATTTATTTATTTATGATTACCGGGAAGGTAATCCTTATACATTATGTTGAAGGGAACACATTATTTATACAAGGTTAAAAAATACATACATATATCGCATGTATAGTTACAGCAATGTAAAATGATACAAGGAATAAGAGAAGATATAGAATATAATCTAATATTTATTATGTCAAAGATATGTTCAGCAATTCAATATGTCAGAGAATAAAAATAATAAGAACTAAAATGATAAGAATTATAAAATTTTATTTAGCCCAGGTCGATATGTGTTGGTTAGATAAATGGGATGATGAGAGCGAGAGAGGAGCATATAAAGCATATAATTTAGTTGCTGAGTTTGCAGTGGAGAGGTGGTAACAGTTGTGGATAGTATATTAAGTCAAGGGTATGGACTAGCCTGGATTGGCACATGAGAAGACACCAGTATCGGTCAAGTAAGCTTTGAGAATTTTTTTGAATTGTATTGTGAATGTTATAGTTGTTAGGTTTGTGGGTAGTTTATTCCATTTTTTGCTATAGAATTTGAGAAAAAAGATTCACCTGCATTATTATTTGCATTAGTAAAGTCTAGGCAGAATTTATTACTGGAGTAGAGAGTCCTATAGGTGGTGTAGGCGTGAAGTAGCCCCTGTAAAGCAGGGGTGTTATTAGGGTGATACAAAATTTTGTGGGCTAGGGCGATTTGGTTGTAGAGGAGGAGTTAGGCAGTTCAAGCCAGTTCAGCTATTTTAGGGCTATACAGTGATGTAACCTGTATGGAGAATCTGTGGCAAACTTTGCTATTTTATTGTAACAGGACTCAAGTTTATTTATGTCTGTTTTTCTTAGATTTGTGAGCAGAGGTGACACATAGAGAACTGTTGAGATGAGGTGTGTGCATACAATTGTTGCTTTAGTGTTGTTTGAGAGAAACTGATCATTTCTATAAGGCCCAGTTTTTTGTGAACCTTCTTTATGGTGTTGGAGATGTGGATGTCAGATGTCACTCTACTGCCAGTAGTTTAGTGTGAGAGACAGGAGAGATTATTGTATTATTTTTGGACATGATATTAAAAGGTAGAATGGGCGGTGTATATCTTGTAGGCAGGAAAAATAGAAGCTTAATTTTATTAAGGTTTAGAATTATTTGGCAGTTAGAAAGCACATATTAGTGTGGAGTCATCTGCATATTGGATGACTGAAGTACCTAGTGTAGAAGTACGTAAGTTGTTAGTTAAGAGGGAGAACAGTAGGGGACCTAGGATGGAACCTTGGGGGACCCCTAGAGTTACAGGAAGAAAGGAGCAGAGGTCCTGCTGCCATTGAGCTGCCTCTTGCTGACCTGTTAAATAGCTTTGGAACTAGGAGACAGTGGATTTGCTGAGGTTTAGATCATAAAGAACATTAATGAGTCTGTTGTGTGAGACCATGTCAAAGGCCTTAGAAAGGTCAAGAAAGATGGCAGATATAAATTTCACGTTACTTCTGTGGTTTACTGTGTTTGTGAAAGACATTAGAGTGGTTGTTGTACTGTGAAAAGGTTGGAAGCCGTACTGTGTGTTAGACAGTAGTTTATTAATATTTAGGTATTCCATGATTTGTGTACATCTCTCAAGGATTTTGGATAGAGGGGAAAGGATAGCAATGGGATGATAGTTGGTCAGTTCAATTAAGCTACCTCCTTTGTGTAGTGGGATAATATGAGAAATCTTCCAGGTATTAGAGACTAGACTTTCAGATATAGATCTGTTGATTAGAATGGCCACTGGGTAGACTATTGCATCGCAGAAACACTTAGAAATTCAGCTGGTAGTTTGCCTGTGGCTACTGTCATAGGCTTTAGCTTTTTTATATATTTTTTTTTATTTTATCCATAGAGAAGCTGTGATTGTTATTATGTGACTTAGGCGGTTCTTTGTAGAAGGAAGACCTTTGAGAGTTGGACAGAGATAAGATGGATTTTGTGAAGTAATTATTGAATTGGGTAAATATATTCTCTGACGGATTTGAGGTGGTAGGGGTGGGTGTACTAGATTTACCTGGGTGGAGTATGTTATTAATGGCTGTCCAGAACTTCTGGGGGTTGAATTGGTGCTTCATTTTGATGTTATAGTAATAGTCTTGTCTAATTTGATCATTTTTTTTACTTTGTTTGTTGCCTCTGGGTATGTTTGTTTGGATTACCTTCAGTTTCCCGACAGACGACTTTACTGGCATCCATTATACCGACACGTCAATTCACCAACATTTCCAAACCCGACAATAACTGCGTGGTTAGTAAATACTCGGCCATCAACTTGAACTTTGCCCCTTACCCCCACAGTAGTGTGTTCTCAGAGTTGGTATATTTAGTAAGGGGGTGTGGGGGGCAAATCGGTGTGTCAGTTTTTTCGGGTAGTGTAGATTGTCGGGATAGCTGACTGCGTGGTTAATGTCAGGTTTGGAAATGTCAGTGAATTGACGCGTCGGTATAATGGCTGTTGGTAGTCGTCTGTCAGGAAACTGAAGGTAATCCATTTGTTTACAGGCTTGGGTTCTAGTTTTGTGCCACTGAACACAGGATTTCGCTCTAGTTTTCGGTAGTTGTCTAGTTTCCTTAGTAAGCTAAGGTGCAAAATTTACTTTAAATCTAATTGTTCTTTCTAGTAGGAGCATGTATGTTCAGGATGTCTAGGAAGGCTGTATTGAAGTATTTGACTGCTTAATCAAGGTTGAGTAGCTTGACTGGTTCCCAGTTGCAGGTTTTTAGAGTTGTAATGAAGTTAGTAGGTTTAAAGGGTTTTTTGTGTCTTATTTGCTGGTATACAGTATGTTTAACCTGACAGGTATGGTGTCTCAATAAAAACATTGGGAGGTGGTCACTCAGGCCATCTGCTAGGCAGCCAGGGTGAAAGGATTGGGGTGGTCTGTTCTTCAGTATCCAGTTGAGGATAGACTGCCTCTAAGAGAACTTGTCGTATCTTTTGGAAGATTTAATGCTTTGAGTAAATTCATAAAGGTTAATAAAATTTGTGGAAGTATGGGAGTTGCATGTGAGCCAATCTATGTTAAAATCTCCCATGATGATAGTTTCCCGTGGGAGTGCAATGGAGGCCCAGTTCAGTATGTTCTTTAGTGTGGATATGTTTCTGGGTGGGATGTAGCATCCAACTATGTTAATATATTTAGGCCAGCTACTTCATAGGCAGGAACTAAAGGTGGAGGTTTCTCTATTTACATCAAAAATAAATAGACTTCAAGGCTGGTCAAACAGGACAATGCACTTGAGCTGCTCCATGTTCAAATCACCATAGGTAAAATCCAATACCACTTCCTTGCAAGTTATAGGTCCCCCCCTCTATGACCCAGGAAACCCATACCATGTGTTTAAACTTATAAGAAACACTAACCATCTAACCCAGTACCATATTCATGGGTGACATTAAGTACCCCATTATTAACTGGGAATCCTATATGACACCAAATGCACAGGTGAAGACATTGCTGAATTCTGTAAACACAAACTCCCTGGACCAGATAGTCAATATACCAACCAGGGGTGCAACCATACTGGATCTGGTCCTCACTAATATGAGAGACTGCTGTCTACTGTAAAGCCTTCCCTGGTAAGGTCAAACCATAAAATGGTCTCCTTTGAAGCAAAAATAAAATGTGGACCCCCATCTAAACCTGGAATATTCAAGAACTATTCTAAGGCTAACCTCCCGCTATTAAGTGACAATCTGGCACAATTACAAGCCCCCATAAACCCTGAGAACACTTCTGCCTATGTAGAACTATTCACAGAAACCCTGTACAAGCATGTTAATAGTTGCATAGAGGCAGCTGTACCTACTAGGAAGAAGTGCAGAACTAACTCAAAAAATAAGCCACCCTGGTGGAATCACAAAATCAATCAGTTGTATAACAGGAAGAAAATCATGGCAAACATTAGGAGGTGCAGCACCCAGCAGGATAAAATCACTCTCATCAAACCTAACAAACAATTCAGATGACAAATAAAGTCTATCAAAGTCAAATTTGAGATAAGTTTGACCTCCCAGGCCAAGGACAACCACAAAGCATTATTTAGCTATGTCCACAACCTCAAAGGCAATACACAGTTGTGTGAAGAACTCATTGTAAATGGAGCCACTTATACTGAGCCAGAAGATATAGCAATCATCCTGGCTGATGAATTCAGTTCCAACTTTACTCCGATCTTCCCCTCAACCTTCCCTCTGGAAATATCATGAAATATAACTCCCCCTACTATCACTAGGGAATGGATCCTTAATGCTCTCTCTAATACCAAGAACACGGCATTAATAGCCCCAGACAGTATCCCAGGATGCCTTCTAAATAACTTGAAAAATGTCCTATCAGGGCCTCTGGAATTACTATTTAACTGTAGCCTCCAAACAGCCATCCCTCTGCACAGAGGTGAGCCATCTACAGACCCTGGAAACTACAGACCCATAAGTCTCACTAGTCTTGTATGTAAAGCCATGGAAAGAATTATTATGGAGATGAGCAACAGAGATGTAGTAAACCTCCAGACACTGGACCCAACCCAGTTTGATTTCGTCACTGGCAGATCATTCCTACTCAACCTGGTGGACTTCTTTGAGAAGGTCATCAAAGCAATGGATGAGGGCAAAATCATTCACACTCTCTACCTTGTCCTGGCCAAGGCATTTGACAGAATACCCCACTCCGGGCATTGTTGACAAACTCAAGAGGTTTGGTACAAATCTGTATGTCACCCAATGGATAGCCAACTGGCTCACAGACAGGACCCAGGAAGTTAGAATTGGGGAGGCCACCTCTACAAAGAGGCCAGTCACAAATGGAGACCCTCAGGGATCAATCCTTGGACCACTCCTTTTTGGCATTTACTTCTCAGAAGTCAAGGTCAATGTCAATGCTCACTGGCTGACTAAATTTGCAGATGATTGCAAATTTGGGGCTGTCATTGAAGCAAACTCTGATGCAAATGTTCTCCAGGAGGGGCTGACACAGACAAACTAGTGTCAGATCCATGGACTAAAACTAAATACCAAGAAATGCATAATAGTATCCCTTGGTAAGTCATCCATCCCTGGTAACTATCACATTGACAACACACCCCTTTGAGTTGACCCAGTGACTTAGGGACACACACAGATAGTAATCTAGCCTTTGCTCTTCATGTATCTACGGTGGTGAGGAAATTATTCTATGTTGCGAATCATATAAACAAAGGTATGGCATCTAAGTTCAAGGAAGTCATTGTTCCACTGTATTTGGCATTCATCCGACCTATCATTGAGTACAATTCCCACTTTGGTATGTACCTAACCAGGCATATCCAACAATTGGAACATTCACAGAGGTTCCTCACTAAAAGAATACAGGGCAGACCACCTCAAGGCCCTATCCCTGTATTCTGTCTCCTACAGGATTTTGAGGGGAGATCTATGCCTGGCATACAGGGCATTGTCAGACCCCACTCTGATGGACCTCCTGCATATCCACCAAACAAATAGCACCAGAATTACCCATTCTAAAGACTTGAACCTTGCCTGTGATATAAATGCTGGAGAGAGAGGTATATATCCCAGAGACTACCCCCATCTATGGAACAGGCTCCCTGTCCATGTGAACAGAGTTCCTCCATAACCCAATTCAAGTGCAACTTGGACAATTGGATGGGAAACCAAAAATTCATCCCTGTTTTGGCACATATGTCTCTGATGGACACAGGTAACCTGTAAAAGGTTCATCTCCCAGGCCCATGCTTACACGTATCAAGGGTATCAGAACTTGTAAGAGATTTTTGATGTATGAGTAGGCTTAAAAAGGCCCTTGTGTTTATTAGCCTAGTAAATACCTATGAACCCATTGCTATGCCACCTCCTTTTTTAGTTGTTCTGTCATTGTGTAGGATATTGTAACCAGGTAATAACATTTCATTGTCAGTAATGTGTGGTTTTAGCCATGTTTCAGTTAGCAGGATGATGTCTAGTGAATATAGTGACAGACTGGCTTGTAGTTCATTGATTTTTTTAGTAATGCTTCTTATATTTATGTTTAATAATAACATAGGGAGTTGTAGAACTGAAGTTGGGCTGTTGTGGCTTTGAAGTGATGAGTTGATAGGAGTGGATGGTGGACCTGGATTTGGATGGACATCTCCATGTAGAGATAATTTAGATGCTATAAAGATTAAGGTTTTAATGTTTTTTGCTATGTAAGTGATATACTTTGTTGAAGGTTTGGGAGATTGGTGGTGAGGTAGGAATACGAGGGGAGTGTAATGAGTGATTAGTATAATAAAGATGAATGGGGAGATGTGTAAGTTGAAAGAGGCAGTATTTAGAGAAATATGGGGAGTAGTAGTGTAGTGTGGTGTTAATTCTACAAATGTGTCATGATATGAGGTGGTGTATTCTAATGATGCTAGTAGTGCTAGGGCAACTATGTGTAGATCTGAAGTAGTTGACTTCATTTGATCATCAACCTGTGGGTTTCGAATCTGATAAGGATCTGAGCCTGCAACTTTCCAAGCTAAGATCCGAACTCCAAGCTCCTCCCCCTTACCCATACTACACTGCAACCTCCGTCAAACCCTCAGATCTCGTTTGCCATGGCTTCGCCAAGACGTGATCTCTGAGATCCAGGCAGGTAGAGTAGGATTTTCCAGCTTTAACTTTGCAAAAGTCAGCTTAGTGTATGTGGATAGTGTTTTCCTTCCCTTTCATCCTCCCCTTGGGTTTCCGTTCAAAAAAAAAAAAAAAAGTAGTAAAACTTTGTATTTTTTACTTAGTGTAGGCCTCTTTTTCCCGCCTTTGCTCTGTGTGTGTGTGTGTGTGTGTGTGTGTGTGTGTGTGTGTGTGTGTGTGTGTGTGTGTGTGTGTGTTTAGGTAGGGCTTTAATTAGCCTTTTTGTTGTTGTGGGGGTTGTGATGTTGGACTCTCAAAAGCTGACTTTCTTCAAATGCACAGAGTGTGGCCATAATTTGTCCCCAGCTGATGGCCACATTGTGCGTCACATGTTTGGGGGTTCCCCACCTTTCTTCAGGCTGCAAAATTTGTGCAGCCTTTAACCCATGGGCTCTGCATGACGCAGGGCCAAGTTAATTTTGGCTGGGCTTTTCCAGGCAGAATTGGCTTCTTCTTCATCCTCTACAGCCACGGCTGTGGCCGTATCAGTTTCTGGTCCTCCTCCCCTGTCCAGGACATTCACTCTCATTTCCAAACAGGGCAACAGAGAGTCCAGGAAGGAGATGCATAGAGAGAGAGAAAGAGAAAAAGAAAAAGAGAGAGACAAAGGTAGGGGTCGTAAGAGACCAGCGGACCCATCAGATCCTTCAGGTCCTCCTGTTAAAGTGGTCGCTACCCCGGACAAGACTCCTAAGCCATCTTCCCTTCTGCTCCGTTCCCCTAGATTTTCTCCGGAGCCAGAGGAGGAGGTTCAGCCTGCTTCAAGTTCATCCTCGCATCGGCCCTCTCTGCCGGTGTTGGTGGCGTCCTCCAGATCAGCAAGAAGCCTCTTGTTGGCTGACATGAACTGGATGATAAGGTTTTTACAGACTCCATTGCAGATGGGAGTGTTGCTGGCTTCCCTTCCCACCACAGCAGGGAGTTTGGCTCCAATGTTTGTCTCAATAGCTCCTTCTCCGATCCATCCCCGGGTTTCGGAGTCCCTGGATTTGAGGAGCCCCAGAGTCAGGTGGTCAGTGCCAATGGTTCCTCCAACCTCGATGCCGGCCATGCCCTCGAGTTTGTCAAATCCTGTGTCAGATCAGAGCTCTCACAGCTGTGATTTGGGCATCGGATCCGGAATGAGTGTGTCTTCGGCTCCTTTATGGTCAGGACATACCATTTCTCTGGGTCCATCTTTTCCGGATCCGGCTCCGATCCCTTCATCGGATCCAAGGGGCTTACTCGGCCTGCTAGTTTCAGAGAAGCTGGTTGCCCTTCAGCCTTCATTGTGGAGAGGGTTCTCTCAGGAGAATCGAGACCCCTCACTCTTTCCTCGGAGTCCATCCCTGCTCCCTCACTGCTGTGTCTTCTGTCATTCAGTCCTCCCAGGGACAGCCTGTGTCTGATACGCCCCAGATGGTTCCCCTCAAGGAATATGAAACTGTTTGTGAGCCCTCCCCGGAGAACCCCTCCGAGGAGGTCCCTCGCAAATGCCAGTGCAAGAGGAGGCACATGGACTCCCCCCCCCCCCCCCGTCCGAGTCCCTCACAGAAGATACAAACTTGGAGGAAGGGGAAGGCTCCCCCAGATCACCTCCCAAAGATGTCTCATTTGGAGACATAATGGAAATCCTCTGTCAGAGGGGATGTTGGGCCACCCAAAAGCCTTCCTCGGATGAGTCGGTATTCCTGGAGGCATTTGATGAAGGCCCATCTACCTTTTGGGTGTCTCCCCTGGCTGATCCTCTGGTGGACCTCATTACCATCAAAGCTTGGAAGGAGCCGGACACTTAGATCCTATACCTAAAAGGCCAGACAAGATTTTGAGCCCTCCTACGGTCAAACCTGCATGAGTAAGGGTTCCCCAGTTGATGCCGTCCTGGTGGCAGTGGCCACTAAAAAGGAACTGGCGCAGGAGAGTTCCTCAGTCCATCCTCCTGACAAGGAGTCTAGGGCAAAGGATCGACTCGGAAAGCAGACATATGCTTCAGCTATCTTTGCTATAAGGGTGCTGAACTACATGGCCCAAGTGATCAGACTTCAGTGCAGTCTCGTGAAAGAGTACGCTGTGTATCCCCAGAGTTAATTTTGACCGAGGATAAACACTCAATGTTAAGTTGTCAATCTCGCCTTCATTCTTGCTTGATGGGTTCGGAGCCGATCCTCGGCTCCGACTCGGCACTTGCTAAGCTCGAGAGTCACTTTTACCAGCTCGAGGCAGCCCCATATCCCATGATGCAAGGCGGTAAGTTCCCAGATCTCGTTTGCCGGCTTATGAGGTCCTCCTTTACCAGCTCCTGGTAAGTGATTCTCTTTTGGATATTTAAGCCCCTTTTCTTAAAAACCCTTAATTGTTAGTTATTAGTTAATTTTTACCTTTTGTGACAGAAAATCCCTGTCTTTTTCTAATTATTTTAGTCAAATTTACCCATCCCATCCCTCCCTGTTAGGGTGTGTGTGTTGTTTATAGAAATACCTTTTGGGTATTTTATTTAAGCTAATTTTGACTGGTGTGTGTGTGTGTTGTGTAAAGCACCATGTCAAAGGAGAGGGTCTCAGGTTTTAAGAAGTGTGACTCGTGCTGTCAGAAGATGTCTCTGACAGACGGTCGCACTTCTTGCTTTATTGCTTGGGCCCTCTTCACCTGCAGGACTCCTGTGCTATTTGTCATTCCTTCAGCCAGAGAGTCCTGCAGGAAAGACGTAATAAACTGATCCTTAGGGGCCTTCTTGCCGGAGGGCTCTCCGCTAAGTCGGCTCCATCCAAATCAGTTAAACCTTCCAAGGCCCAGGCTTCTGTTCCTAAGCCTGCGGCCTCGGCTCTGACTCGCATTGAGTCGAGATCGCCGGCTGGAGCCGATTCTGGCTTAACAGCCTTCGCACCGATGGCTATCGGTGCCGAATCTGTAGCGACGGCGTCGGCTCCGATCGGTTCCGACACCCATGTGGCACAGGCATCGGTGTCGGCCCGATCGGCTCCGACACCGCTATTTTGGTGGCTGTATCGGCTCCGGCTGAGCCGATACATCGAGGCTTCCTGTCGGCTCCAAGAGGTCGGCTCCGACAGGATCTATAGTATCGGCTCCGATGGCTCATTCCAGGAAGAGGTCGAGGTCTCCTTCCTTGGAGCCGATACTTTCGGCTCCGCTTCACCTCTTCTGTCGGAACGAGCCATCGAGCCGATCTTCAAGGTCATCCAGGTTGTCAGATCATGACCTAGAGAGAGTGGTCAGTAGATTACTTAAGTCACAGGTACTGGCCCAAATGTTACACAGTCCGTCTCAACAGATGACTGTTGGTCCACACCCCGTTACAGTTCCTCCTTCAACTCTACCCCAGAGCTTGGAGTTGAGTCTTCGAATGGTTACTGCTACGGCTGGAGGACGGATACCCCTTCTGTTCCTTCAGCCTCTACTCTTATCTCCTCTTCGAGACCTTCCTTAGAGGGATTCGGTGGTCGGGCTTCCATGGTCTCCTCCGAGGGGGTGAGTGGCATCGGACCCTTGTCCGAACCCGCTCTTCCCCTTGGAGCCTCGGCCTTGGTGAGCTCGGCTTCGACATCTGCCTCGGAGACTTCCTTTCGTGGTCCCTGGAGTTCCTAGCTCTTCGAGCGGGTTCTCTAGGACCTGCCTGGGAGGGAGCATTCGAGGTGATGAAGAGTGTACTGGCCACTGGTATCAGTCAGCAGTCTGTTCCGTAGCTCCTCCCTCTATAGTACCTGTTGACATCTCTGCCACTTCTCTTGCTACAGGACCCAGAGATCCTCCGCCTCAGGTTTCCCATTGGGAATTTCCCCTCTTCCGAGGATTCTCCTGATGTTTCGGGAGATCCTCCCAGGAAGAGGACTTGTAAGAGGAAGCATGTAGACTCCCCGAGTCTGTCACTTGGATACTGACTTTGATGAGTCAGTGGGATCCCCTAGATCCCCTCTGAGGATGTCTCCTTCTCAGACATCCTAGAACTTCTGAAACAGAGGGAAACTGGCCCACCAACAATCCCTCTGAGGATGAGTCAGTATACCTAGAGGCGTTTGGATCTCGGCCTCCACCTCCTGGGTGTCTCCGCCTGACCCCTTATGTGCAGGTTATTGCACGGCGTGGGCAGCTCCTGACTCTGTAGAGCCAGTCCCTAGGAGGCCTTCCAAATTTATCACTGCCCGTGACAAGCAATTCCTTACTAAGGGTGTCCCGCTGATGCCATGGTGGTGGCTAGGCCACCAAAAAGGAACTTGCAGATCCTTCCGTGCCCGCCCATCCTCCTAATAAGGACTCTAGGACCATGGATAGGTAAGCGGATGTTTTCCTCAGCGACCTTTGCTATGTCGCTGAATTACCTATGTCACTTCACCAGACTCCAGAGGGATATCCTGAAGGAGCTGGGAGAAGTAGTTCAGGATCCAACAGCTGCAGGGGCTCAAGAAAAAATTGCTTCGCAGCTAGGAACCCTCAATTCCATTGCAAACTCCTCCATGCTAATATCTTATGCTGCGGATGGAGCGTAGAGCCGCAGGTACAGGTGTGGCTCTTAGACGCCAAGCCTGGATGCGCTATGTGATTTTGGATCCCTTTAAGGCCCTTCACAAATTCTCCCTTTGATGGGTCAGCTTTGTTTGGCCCTCAGGTGAAGGAAACCTTGACCAGGTGCGAGCAGGACGGCAAGACTCTTTCTGCTGTTGGAGTCCGTTTTCCACCCCTTCTAGACCTTATCCCAAAGGACAGAAGGGGGAAGATGTGGTTCCGAATCCCAAGGAGTCACGCAGATTCACGTGGTCAGTTTACCCCTAGAGGCAGAGGGGTAACAACAACAGACGCGCCTAGGAGGCAGAGGGGTCCAAGAACCAGGGAAACAGGGAGCCTCTCTGACAAGCCCTTTCAGCATCCCTGAGGTGTTGCCCGGCTGTCCCTCCTTGGAGGCAGTCGGGAAGATTATCACTGTACCCAGTAGCCTGGCATTCCCTCACTCAAGACAGATGGGTACAGTCGATCATATCCAAGGGTTACATAATTCCTTTCGAGGAAAGTCCTTCCCTCAAGTTCCTTCCAGATGTACCACCCGGTCTAAGGGAGATTGCAGAGTCAGAAATCTCAAAACTACTGCAAAAAGAGCCATTCAGCCAGTTACAATAGACCATTCAGAGCCGGAATCTATCAAGGTTCTTTTTGGTCCCCAAAAGACGGGAGACTGGAGACCAATATTGATCTCAGCAGACTCAACAAGTCTGTCAGGAAGACAAGATTCAATGGTCACTCTTCAGTCAATTCTGCCCTTCTTACAGAAGGACAACTGGATGTGCTCAATAGATCTTCAGGATGCGTGCTATCACATAAAAATTCACAGACGCTCCAGGAGATTTCTCCGCCGGCTGGGTCCAGTCATTTCCAGTTCAGAGTCCTGCCATTTGGTCTCACTACAGCCCCCATAGTGTTCACCAAATGCATGGCAGTGGTCACGGCTCACCTGAGACGTCAATTATTCTAGGTGTTTCAGTATCTCGACGACTGGCTCCTGTCAGCCACCACCAGGCATCAGCTTATACAAGCCAGGGATTACACAATAGACCTTTGTTCTCATTTGGGCATCTCAATCAACTTCGAAAAGTCATCCTTATCGCCTCTGCCAGTCTATTACCTTCATAGGCGCAAACTTAAACACTGTTCGGATGTCAGCTACCCTTACAGAACAAAGAGTTTGTGACATTCAGACTCATGTCAGGATCATTCTGGCCAGCAAGAAAATACAGGCCAGAATGGTTCTAAAGGTATTAGGTCTCATGGCTGCGGCCATTACTCTTCTTCCCTGGCTCGATTCTACATGCCTTCCTCAGTGGATGCTGTTCACACAATGGTCATACCAGCAACTTCCAATGCGCCACCAGATTCTGGTGACACAGACATGCAAAGAGCATCTTGCTTGGTGGATCACATCGTCTCAGGTTCACAGGGCATTGTCAGACCCCACTCTGATGGACCTCCTGCATATCCACCAAACAAATAGCACCAGAATTACCCATTCTAAAGACTTGAACCTTGCCTGTGATATAAATGCTGGAGAGAGATGTATATATCCCAGAGACTACCCCCATCTATGGAACAGGCTCCCTGTCCATGTGAACAGAGTTCCTCCATAACCCAATTCAAGTGCAACTTGGACAATTGGATGGGAAACCAAAAATTCATCCCTGTTTTGGCACATATGTCTCTGATGGACACAGGTAACCTGTAAAAGGTTCATCTCCCAGGCCCATGCTTACACGTATCAAGGGTATCAGAACTTGTAAGAGATTTTTGATGTATGAGTAGGCTTAAAAAGGCCCTTGTGTTTATTAGCCTAGTAAATACCTATGAACCCATTGCTATGCCACCTCCTTTTTTAGTTGTTCTGTCATTGTGTAGGATATTGTAACCAGGTAATAACATTTCATTGTCAGTAATGTGTGGTTTTAGCCATGTTTCAGTTAGCAGGATGATGTCTAGTGAATATAGTGACAGACTGGCTTGTAGTTCATTGATTTTTTTAGTAATGCTTCTTATATTTATGTTTAATAATAACATAGGGAGTTGTAGAACTGAAGTTGGGCTGTTGTGGCTTTGAAGTGATGAGTTGATAGGAGTGGATGGTGGACCTGGATTTGGATGGACATCTCCATGTAGAGATAATTTAGATGCTATAAAGATTAAGGTTTTAATGTTTTTTGCTATGTAAGTGATATACTTTGTTGAAGGTTTGGGAGATTGGTGGTGAGGTAGGAATACGACGGGAGTGTAATGAGTGATTAGTATAATAAAGATGAATGGGGAGATGTGTAAGTTGAAAGAGGCAGTATTTAGAGAAATATGGGGAGTAGTAGTGTAGTGTGGTGTTAATTCTACAAATGTGTCATGATATGAGGTGGTGTATTCTAATGATGCTAGTAGTGCTAGGGCAACTATGTGTAGATCTGAAGTAGTTGACTTCATTTGATCATCAACCTGTGGGTTTCGAATCTGATATGGATCTGAGCCTGCAACTTTCCAAGCTAAGATCCGAACTCCAAGCTCCTCCCCCCTTACCCATACTACACTGCAACCTCCGTCAAACCCTCAGATCTCGTTTGCCATGGCTTCGCCAAGACGTGATCTCTGAGATCCAGGCAGGTAGAGTAGGATTTTCCAGCTTTAACTTTGCAAAAGTCAGCTTAGTGTATGTGGATAGTGTTTTCCTTCCCTTTCATCCTCCCCTTGGGTTTCCATTCAAAAAAAAAAAAAAAAGTAGTAAAACTTTGTATTTTTTACTTAGTGTAGGCCTCTTTTTCCCGCCTTTGCTCTGTGTGTGTGTGTGTGTGTGTGTGTGTGTGTGTGTGTGTGTGTGTGTGTGTGTGTGTGTGTGTGTGTTTAGGTAGGGCTTTAATTAGCCTTGTTGTTGTTGTGGGGGTTGTGATGTTGGACTCTCAAAAGCTGACTTTCTCCAAATGCACAGAGTGTGGCCATAATTTGTCCCCAGCTGATGGCCACATTGTGCGTCACATGTTTGGGGGTTCCCCACCTTTCTTCAGGCTGCAAAATTTGTGCAGCCTTTAACCCATGGGCTCTGCATGACGCAGGGCCAAGTTAATTTTGGCTGGGCTTTTCCAGGCAGAATTGGCTTCTTCTTCATCCTCTACAGCCACGCATGTGGCCGTATCACTTTCTGGTCCTCCTCCCCTGTCCAGGACATTCACTCTCGTTTCCAAACAGGGCAACAGAGAGTCCAGGAAGGAGATGCATAGAGAGAGAAAGAGAAAAAGAAAAAGAGAGAGACAAAGGTAGGGGTCGTAAGAGACCAGCGGACCCATCAGATCCTTCAGGTCCTCCTGTTAAAGTGGTCGCTACCCCGGACAAGACTCCTAAGCCATCTTCCCTTCTGCTCCGTTCCCCTAGATTTTCTCCGGAGCCAGAGGAGGAGGTTCAGCCTGCTTCAAGTTCATCCTCACATCGGCCCTCTCTGCCGGTGTTGGTGGCGTCCTCCAGATCAACAAGAAGCCTCTTGTTGGCTGACATGAACTGGATGATAAGGTTTTTACAGACTCAATTGCAGATGGGAGTGTTGCTGGCTTCCCTTCCCACCACAGCAGGGAGTTTGGCTCCAATGTTTGTCTCAATAGCTCCTTCTCCGATCCATCCCCGGGTTTCGGAGTCCCTGGATTCGAGGAGCCCCAGAGTCAGGGGGTCAGTGCCAATGGTTCCTCCAACCTTGATGCCGGCCATGCCCTCGAGTTTGTCAAATCCTGTGTCAGATCAGAGCTCTCACAGCTGTGATTTGGGCATCGGATCCGGAATGAGTGTGTCTTCGGCTCCTTTATGGTCAGGACATACCATTTCTCTGGGTCCATCTTTTCCGGATCCGGCTCCGATCCCTTCATCGGATCCAAGGGGCTTAGTTACTCGGCCTGCTAGTTTCAGAGAAGCTGGTTGCCCTTCAGCCTTCATTGTGGAGAGGGTTCTCTCAGGAGAATCGAGACCCCTCACTCTTTCCTCGGAGTCCATCCCTGCTCCCTCACTGCTGTGTCTTCTGTCATTCAGTCCTCCCAGGGACAGCCTGTGTCTGATATGCCCCAGATGGTTCCCCTCAAGGAGTATGAAGCTGTTTGTGAGCCCTCCCCGGAGAGCCCCTCTGAGAAGGTCCCTCACAAATGCAAGTGCAAGAGGAGGCACATGGACTCCCCCCCCCCCCCCCCCGAGTCCCTCACAGAAGATACAAACTTGGAGGAAGGGGAAGGCTCCCCCAGATCACCTCCCAAAGATGTCTCATTTGGAGACATAATGGAAATCCTCTGTCAGAGGGGATGTTGGGCCACCCAAAAGCCTTCCTCGGATGAGTCGGTATTCCTGGAGGCATTTGATGAAGGCCCATCTACCTTTTGGGTGTCTCCCCTGGCTGATCCTCTGGTGGACCTCATTACCATCAAAGCTTGGAAGGAGCCGGACACTTAGATCCTATACCTAAAAGGCCAGACAAGATTTTGAGCCCTCCTACGGTCAAACCTGCATGAGTAAGGGTTCCCCAGTTGATGCCGTCCTGGTGGCAGTGGCCACTAAAAAGGAACTGGCGCAGGAGAGTTCCTCAGTCCATCCTCCTGACAAGGAGTCTAGGGCAAAGGATCGACTCGGAAAGCAGACATATGCTTCAGCTATCTTTGCTATAAGGGTGCTGAACTACATGGCCCAAGTGATCAGACTTCAGCACAGTCTCGTGAAAGAGTACGCTGTGTATCCCCAGAGTTAATTTTGACCGAGGATAAACACTCATTCTCTGCACGTATGGCCACTCTTAAGTCGGTGACTAACACTTCCATGCGTCTACTCTCTCATGCCACCGAGGGAGCCACTAGGGTGGCCGGGTCCGGCATTGCCATGAGGCGTCAATCCTAGCTCCGGCTTTGCGATTTTTTCAGAACCTTTCAAGGTGTCCTTCGTGAATGCCTCTTTTGAGAGTTCGGCCCTGTTTGGGAAGGCCATCCGAGATACGCTAGTCCAGAGTGAGAAGGATAGGAAGACGCTGTTGTGTTCTGCTTCTCTAACCCCCAAAGGTCCTTTTCCAGGAATCAGTGGGGGCAAAAGAAGCTGTGGTTCCAGAAATCTCAGCATTCCCGGGATGCTCCGAACTCCTTTTCCCCCTAGAGGCAGAGGGGGACAAGATGGACGCCGACCCAGAGGCAGAGGGGGACCGAAGAATTTTGAGTCACGGGAACCTTTTTCGGATTGACCCATGCAGCAGCCCTGAGGGGTTGTCCGACTGCTCCACTCTGGAGGCAGTTGGAGGGCACTTTTTGAAGCACTTAGCTCAATGGGAGTCCATAACATCAGACCACTGGCTGCTTCGGATAATATCCAAAGGCTCTTCCATTCCCTTTCTGACCAGTCCCATACCTCCAAAGCACCTCCCAGACGTTGGATATAGAAAAGCTGCTAAACAAAAGGGCAATCCAGCTGGTCCCACCAAACCAGTCCGGATCAGGCATCTATTCCAAGTTCTTTTTGGTGCCAAAAAAGATGGGGGACTTGATGCCAATTCTCGACCTATCCAGTTTGAAACTGTCTGTTGCCAAGGAGAAGTTCCAGATGGTCACTTTACAATCCATCCTGCCATTCTTGCAGGAGGAAGACTGGATGTGCTCTGTAGACCTCAATTATGATGGACAGGTGATCCAGAAGGTTTTCCCGCTTTTGGCATGGAGACAATCAATGACAGTTCAGGGTCCTACCCTTTGGTCTCACCATAGCCCCCAGGGTGTTTACCAAGGTCATGGCAGTTAGGAAATTCAGGTATTTCCATACCCGGACGATTGGCTCTTCACCGCCCCCTCCAGGCATCAACTTGTTCAAGCCAGAAATTCTTTCCTTCAGCTGTCAAATTTACTGGGTATCATGATAAAGCTTGCAAAGTCCACTTTTCAGCCTGTTCAGATTCTGGACTTCATAGGGGCAAGAATAGATTCTCTCCAGGCCAAGGTATTTTTGACTCCAAACAGACTTCGGAACCTGACCCTCCATGTCTTGGCACTTCTTTAGACTTCTTCATCCCCAGCAGAGCTAGTTCTGAGGGCCTTAGGATCCATGGCAGCAGCTATAAATCTGGTTCCTTGTGCATGTCTGCACATGAGAGTGTTACAGTGGACATTGCAAGTTCAGTGGTGTCTGTTATACCAATCCTTAAGTTACCCAATCCCTCTAAGCAAGATATTGCAAAACTTCCCTCAGCTGGTGGCTTCAATCCCAGGATCTTGAGTAGGACGCCCCTTTATTGTGACCCCACCCCAAGCCACGGTGACCACGGATGCCTCCTGTCTAGGGTGGAGAGGGCATTGCTCGGGCAGGACTGTCCAAGGCACGTGGTCTGCGAACGAGACCATTCTGCATATCAGTGTTCTAGAGATGTGGGTAGTCCTTCTAGTGTTGCAGGCCCTTCATGCTTCTCCTCCTCTGGGAATGATTGCAGTTCAGTCAGACAACATGTCAGTGGTCTGGTATATCAACAAACGGGGGGAACCAGGTCCTACCTGCTTTGTTGAGAGGCCATGAGAGTGTGGGAATGGGCGATCTCCACCAGCCGTTTTCTGATAGCAATGCACATTCCGGGTCAGCCCAACATTTTAGTGGACAAACTGAGCAGGACTATCCTTTGGCACTACAAGTGGTCTCTGAACCCTTGTGTAGCAGAACAGATCTTCCTCAAGTGGGGTCAGCCTTGCTGCAATCACTTCGCATCGCTGTCCAAAGCAAAGTGCAGTGAGTTTTTAGCTCTAATTCCCCCTTTGGGGGAAGCCCCCAGAGACGCTCTTGTCCATGCTTGGCCACCTGGTGGTCTTTATGCATATTCCCAGCTACCTCTCATGGCAAAATTCTTGCAAAAAGCTCGTTGGTTGGGGAGCAGGATTATCCTCATAGCCCCATTCTGGCCTTGTCAAGTTTGGTTCCCTTGCCTATGGTCTCATCTAGTAGCTCCGCCCTGGATATTAGATCTCATTCCGGATCTCATTTGTCATCCCTCTGGAATTCCTTCCTGAATCTGGACAGCCTCAAGCTTACTGCTTGGTTGCTCCAGTTCCATTACTTGCCAGGACTCTCGGACTCTCTTCTCCTGTTAAGTCCATTCTGGCGGCGGCACACAAGTCCTCCACCTGGGAGTTGTACCATAGTAAATGGAAGCATTTTTCCATTTGGGCTTCTCAGAGAGATTTGGATCCATTCACCGCCTTTATTCCAGCAGTATTAGAATTTCTGTCTCAGATTTTCCATCAGGGGGCCAGCTGTTCCACTGTTTAGGTCCAGCTGGTGGCTATATCCCATTTTCATGCAGGAGAAAATGCAGGTTCACTAGCTGCTTCTAGGATTTGTAAGACTTTCATCAATGGCACCTTTTTGCTGAGACCTCAGACTAAGCGTCCTTCCCCTCCATGGAATTTAACCTTGGTTCTTCAGGACTTGGTTGTGGCTCCTTTCGAATCCGCAGCGTCACTTCATTTAAAATTCTTGTCGTGGAAGACAGCCTTCCTAGTCGCCATCACCTCGGCTAGGAGAGTGAACTTCAAGTCAGTTCGGAGTCAAATATCTATCAGTCTATTAATCTCCCAGTATTCTTCCCTAATTTTCAAAACAAAGGGGGATACAAGCTTCATTTGCTGGATGTCCACAGACAGTTGCGCTTTTATTTACATAGGACTAAACCCTTTCGTAAGTCTGATCAGCTTTTGTTTCCTTTGCCAAGCCCTTTTTGGGGAAACCAGTTTCAAAGGTGACTCTTGCTAGATGGATCTCACTTTTTATTTTGCAGGTGTACAAGGATCATGGATTACCAGAGCCAGCCAGGATTCATGCTCATTCTACTCATTCTATGGCTACTTCTGCTGCATTCTGGTCCAGAGTTTCTCTGGATGACATTTGTTCAGTGGCTACCTGAGCTTCCTCTCACACTTTAATTACTCATTATAAGTTGGACATGGTATCTAGAGGAAGGGCTTCTTTTGGTTCTGCAGTGCTCCATAATATCCTTCTATAAGGGCCTCCCAAGGTCTTTGGTAGCTGGGGACTCTGTCCCACAGGTTGATGATCAAATGAAGTTAACTACTTCAGATAAAGAATTTATTTACTCACCATAATGTTCCATCTGAGTAGTTAGACTTCATTTGTCAGCAACCTTCCCTCCCTCCTTCCCTCTGACCTTAGTGGTTTACATTAGTCCTTGGACTCAGATTTACTGGGTCTTGTGAGCCTAGTTGGTGTGATTAGGTCAGGTTATGTCTCTTGGGTTGATGTGTGTTACGTTGTGGGTGGCAAACTCGATCTGAGGGTTAGAAGGAGGTTGCAGTGTAGTATGGGTAAGGGGGAGTAAGTCTTTTAGGAGTTAAGGAAGGGAGTTAGCAGGAAAGCTGAAGTATCAAAGATAGTAGTGGAGAGACAGACAGGTGCTGACTTAAAGCTTAGTTATGTATTATTGATGCAAGTGGAAAGGTGGTAACTGTAGTTATGTTTTATGGTGACATCAGGGGAAGGAATAGACCTGGTAAGAAGTGAGTAAGAAGTGAGCAGAGTCAGGAAGATGGAATAGATAGCGATCTGGTGGTGTATGAGTTGCCATTTCACAGTGTATACAGTGTATTTTGTAAGTTTTATTTAGACAGATCATCAGGGAAAGCTTATTACAGCTTTGTAAGACAAAAATGTTCTTAAAACATAGATACTGCATGGTAAATGATGCAGTCTTGAAAATACAAGAAAGATTGTGTAAGAAATGTAATGCAGCCTTCAGCCATTATTTTGTTTGGTAAAAGTAGTCTGTATATGATTGTGAAAGCTATTGTCCATGCTTAACTTGGAATGCAATAAAACATTTGGAAAATATAAGCTTTTAATTGGTAAAATTAATGTCTTGCTGCGTAATGACACAGTAACAGCTATGAAGATGTTGCTTGTACAGTACAAATGAATCCATAAAGTCCATACTTTATAAGCAGAATAAGAAACTCTAACATGGGATTTTGGGGCTGAGCTTAAAGCACTTTATGTCTTTTTATACACCTCAAGAAGCTTTTATCAGTTCGTAAAATGCCCTTTATTATCTGGTAATGCATATATATATATTTTTATTTATTTTTTATTTATTAATTTAAACTGTGTTGACCAGGTTATTCCGAGTAGGCCAGCTGCCTCTTTTCATGGGAGGTCCAAGCTAATATTCACATTGCCTAGGGAAAATTTGGCCAGGACACTGGGACCTTCCTCCACTTTTTTTGATGTGCATGGAATCTTTTAAATCCACCTGAGCTGTCAAAAGCACTGATAGATAGGGCCTTAATTTAACATCTCATCTGAAGGATGGCACACTCAGGAGTGCAGCATCTTCCTTATACTGTACTGTAATTTCACTACTGGAAAATGAATAGAACTGCCTGATGTGAGAATGCAACTCACATCCTTCTGCACCAAAGGCAAATGTGCTACCTGCTGAGCAACTGGTACTTCCCTTATCTTTGTTATAGCAGCGTGCAGCTACATAGTTTTATTATTAAGCTCTAGTACAATGATGGTGAAAGTGCTGCTGTCCCTTTGCATAGTAACTGATGCTTTTTCAATTTAAAGTGAAACATTTGTGTGCTCTTGCTATACAGAACAATGTTCAGCCTCCTTCCACAGCCTTGAGCTTATTTAGAGACTCCTACCTGTGTCTGTATCATTATCGTTAGCATATTGTTTAGTTAAGGTTCTTATCTGTCCTGACACTGTTTTATTGAGATGATATCACCAATGTTTGCTGTGATGCCTCAATTCCTGACATTGGCATGAAAAAAATACTTGCACAAACAATGTACCATTCTGCAGTGAGATGAAAGGACGTAGTGCTATATCTAGTTGGGATAAAGAACAAAATATATCTGCAAATAACTATATTCCTTGCATAGCATCAGCATCTGCACATTATAAACTGGGGATTTAAACTCAGCAGATATTAGTTAATATTTCATCACCATCATCATATTGTGCAGGATGTTTTTATTTTGTATCACACACCATAGCTCCTGAAAACTGTTTGCAAAGGGATATGGCATTACAGAATCAGATGCATACAATATAAACATCCAAAAAGCAAGTCTGGACCCAAGAAGGACATCCTCTGACAAACTGGAAAGAGAGAGAGATAGATAGAAAGTGTTCACGTGAAACACATTGACCTGCATACAGATATTTCCTTAATTTTTCTTGCTGCTGTGTCTGATTAGTCCATTTCAAAAAGTTGTTCCGTGACACATTTTATCAAGTTTATTATATAATACTGTCTGACAAAACAAAAAATATACAAAAATAAAAACAGAAAAAAGAAACTCACATTCTACAGTTCTGTCTTTCTTATATACAGGTGTGACATAGTGTGGATATTACTGGCTGAGTCGCAAGCATCTTACGTGTGGAATTTAAACCTGCTACAACACTTTATGAAAATATCATTTTATGGAACTGATTACTGAATCATTTCCATGGCTGTTCATAACATTTCTGGTTGCAACATATATTTAGAGGCACTGTTTCAGAAATAGTTATCTGTAACCTTGAGTCAAATGCAGTTTAACCTTTTACACAACTATAATGCAATTTTAGGCCAACATTACATTACTACATATTCAATCTTGCAGTCTGCCAAGTATCAAGGTGACTGTGCTCAAGACAATAAATCTCAGTGGCAAAATGTCAGACTTGGAAAGTTTCCTTTACCTTGAGGATGTGCATATCTCCATAGCTATTTAAATTTGTTTTCAATTTACAGAAAAGATACCTTGTATTCCCAGATTCATTTCCTGTTACTCTTGCAGGACCACTGATGACAGTGGGAATATATTCATAGTTGTTTAAGATGTTTTACTTGTGTAGCTCATCCCTAATTACCTCATCATTCATTTAATACAGGAATCACTGTCAATAAAACACATTTTTTCTTTATCAAAAATTAGAGGACCTCCCAATGTGTCCACAGAGGAACATAAGGAATACCTAAACATGCTACCCAGCTAGAAGTCAAACCAAACACCCTTTTATTAGGAGATTCCAGTTGCCTAATTATCATCTGATTATCACACAGATCAATCAGTTGTTATACCCAGATCTTTCTTCACATCATCCACTTCTGAACACTGGATAATATAGTTACTTTTCCTACAAGAATCCTAATCCTCTCAGACTTTCTCCTAACTAATTTCCTCATTGTCTGTTCAATCCTACAATTATTCCCCATCTCAGTTAAATCAAACGATTTAGCCATCATGTTCTCTCCAGAAAAGGCTTCTTTGTCCAAGTAATCTGTCTGTATTCAGGAATTTCAACAAAATAGATCTGTTTATATTTTATTGAGCTTAACAATAACAAAAAAAAAAAAAAAAACAGCTCTAGCCAAGGAATTGTTTGACTTATTGAATAACTCTCCAGAGAAGACTGACTAATCACATTATAAACAAAACAATAAATATTTCCGATGTTCAATCTGGTGGGATAATAGAGTTAGCAAGTTATTTAACAACAAATGTAAACTCCTAGTTCTTGGCATTAAATAAATCTTGTCACCTCTCATAAAATAAACTTAACTAAATTAGTAAGAAACTCAAGAATGCTGTGAGTAGTAATAACATAAGATCTGAAGTAGGGGCTTCATTTGTCAGCAACCTGTGGGTCTTGGATCCGATATCAGATCCGAGCCGGCAACTTGTTTCATAGCTAATGGATCCGAGCTCCTAGCTCCTCCCCTCACCCATAATCCCCTGCCAACCCTCCATGACCTCAGATCTAGTTTGCCGTGCTTGTGGATGGCTGGATTCCTTTGAGCTCTAGCGAAATCGTCAGTTAAGTGTCTTTTGAATCAACTTTCTCTCAGTTAAATTTATAAAAAGTGTGTAAGAGTCAGGTTCCCTGTAATTTTTATTATTTTTTATAATTTTCCCTCCCTTCGCTGGTCGTTAGTGAGTGTGTGTGTGTGTGTGTATTTGTGTTTTTGGGGCCTGTGTGTTTGTGTAGCACTCCTTTTTCTTCAAAGTATGGCTGAGGCCCCAAAAGCCATTTTTTCTAAATGTACCGAGTGTGGCCATAAGCTCTCCCCGGCTGATGGCCACACTCAGTGCGTTTGGTGCCTTGGGGTTGAACACCTCACCTCAGGCTGTACCATTTGTGCAGCGTTCAACCCCAGGGCATTGAAAGAGCGGAGGTTGAAGCTGGTCCTGGCGGGACTTTTGCCCCCGGACTCTGCTCCGGCCTCCGCTGCTCCCATGGCACTACCACAGGCTGTGGTCATTGCCACTCCTGCCCCCCTTCCTCCGGCCGGGACTCAAACTCCCGCTAAAGCACCGGAGGACAGGGTGGCTAGGAGGGAGAAACGGAGGGTGAAGCACCACAAACGGCGGGCCGAGGCCTCCGCTTCTGCCCCGCCAGCTAAGCGGGCTTCTCCCTCCACTGCTTCTAGGTCTCCTCCTCCTCGGCTCCGATCTCCTTGCTTCTCCCCAGGGCCCGAGGAGGAGGCCCGATCTCCATCGAGGTCATCGAGGCGGCATTCCAGGCCTGCCTCAGTGGCCTCGTCGAGATCAACCTTCAGCATGTCAGATGCAGACTTGGACCGGATGATGCGAAGATTCATCCAGGCCCAGCTGCAGATGGGAGTGCTCTTGCCTCCCCCCCCTTGAGCTCGACACCCTTTTTCACTCCAATTGCTCCTTCTCCGACCCGCTACTCGGGTTCGGAGCCGAGCAGCGTCGGAGCCGGGGGTGGGTCGGCGCCGACAGTACTTGTTACTTTGGATCCAACCCTGCCCTCGAGTCTGTCGGATCCGACCTCTCGGAGCCGTGGCCCGAGCTTCGGATCTGAGGGATCCAGTGTGCCTTCTGCTCCATCCAGGTCAGAGTGCACTGGTCCTTCAGATCCGATGGTCTCAGCGCCGGCTCCGATACCTTCATTGGATCCGAGTGGGAGCCGATTCTCGGAGCCCAGGGAGAGCGGTTCCCCCTCGGCCTTCGATGTAGTGGAGAGGGCTCTGTCAAGAGCATCCGGACCCCCGGCCCTTGTCTCTGCTCCACCCTGCACTCCCTCTCTGCTGGGCCAGGCTTCCATCACCCGGCCTCAGGGACAGCCTGCTTCAATGTCCCAGGTTGTTCCTTTGGAACAGGTTGTTGCTGGCGAGACCTCCTTGGACAGCCCCTCCCGAGGAAGTGCCTCGCAAGCACAAGTGCAAGAGGAGGCACGTGGACTCCCCTGAGTCCTTAACTGAGGACACGGACTTGGATGAAGGGGAAGGCTCCCCAAGATCACCTTCTGAGGATGTCACCTTTGGAGACATCATGGAGATGCTGAGGATCAAAGGTGGGTGATCTGCCCCCAAGGCTTCCTCCGACGAGTCCGTGTTTCTGGAGGCATTCAAAGCAGGCCTATCTACCTCTTGGGTGTCCCCTCCGGCCGACCTCTTGGTGGATCTTATTACCACCAGGGCGTGCAAGGACCCGGACAACGTGGAGCCAATCCCCAAACGCCCGGACAGGATACTAAGCCCCCCCCGCAGACCGGTCACACTAGAGCAAGGGTCCCCCCATAGATGCCATGTTGACGGCGGCAGCCACGAAGAGGGAACTAGCTCAGGAGAGCCCCTCAGTCCATCCACCAAGCAAGGAGTCCCGCTCGATGGACCGCTTAGGGAAGCGAGTTTTTAGTTAAGTGACCTTTTCGGTGAGGTCTCTGAACTATATGGCACATGTCATCAGGATGCAGCGGGATTTTATCAAAGAATACGCTGCCCCCCCCCCCCGAGTCCATGTCGGCGGAGGACGAACAATTGTACTCCACCCGAATGGCCACTCTGAGATCTTTTTCAAATACCTCTATGCGGCTATTGTCCCCGCCACCGAGGGAGCCGCTAGAGCTAGCGGAGCGGGCCTAGTCATGAGACGTCAGGCCTGGCTCCGTCATTGTGACTTTGCGGAGCCCTTTAAAGCGTCCTTTGCGAATGCCCCTTTCGATGGTTCTGTCCTGTTTGGCAAAACGGTCTCCGAAACACTTGTCCAGAGCGAGAAGGATGGGAAGACGTCTGCCGTCGGAGTCCGCTTCTCTGCTCCCCAGCGGTCCTTTTCGAAGAACTAAAATGGTCAGAAGAAGATGTGGTTCCGGAAATCGCAACATTCCCAACCCGCTCCGGACAACCAGTCCTTCCGTGGCAGATGTGGACAGGGAGGACGCCATCCCAAGGGCAGAGGGGCTCCGAGGAACTTTGGGTCCAGAGAACCTATCTCTGACCGGCCTATGCAGCAGCCCTGAAGGGTTGCCCGACTGCTCCACTCTGGAGACAGTCGGGGGGCGCTTCTCGGAGCACCTAGCGGCATGGGAGTCCATCAAAACAGACCGCTGGGTGCTTCAAATTATATCCAGAGGATACAAAATCCCATTACTTCATGTCCCCAAATTCAAGAACCTCCCTGATGTACCACCCGATCAGAGGGAGGCTGCAGCCGCAGAGATTCAGAAGCTGCTAAGAAAAAGAGACATCCAGCCCGTCCCCCAAGACCAGCTTGGATTAGGGTTCTACTCCAGGTTCTTTTTGGTGCCAAAAAAGACAGGGGACTTGAGACCGATTCTAGACCTGTCCCGTTTGAACCTGTCGGTAACCAATGAAAAATTCCGAATGGTCACTCTTCAATCTATTCTTCCCCTTCTAAGGGAGAAAGATTGGATGTGCTCTATAGACCTCAAGGATGCGTACTACCACATTCAAATGGACAGACGATCCAGGAGGTTCCTCCGCTTCCAGCTGGGAGCCAGTCATTACCACTTCAGGGTCCTTCCCTTTGGCCTCACCATAGCCCCCAGGGTGTTCACCAAGGTATTAGCAGTGATTGAGGCCCACCTGAGACTCCAGGGAATACAGGTCTTTCCGTACCTGGACGACTGGCTCCTGTCCGCCCCAACAAGGCATCTACTTTGCTCAGCCAGAGATTTCTTTCTCCACCTAGCCCCCCAAGTTAGGCATCACTATCAATGCCGACAAATCCTTTCTGGCCCCGACACAAGTTATAGAATTCATAGGAGCCAGAATAGACACCAGAGCTCTACGAGCCTTCCTGACATCAGCACGACTACGGAATTTGCAACTTCATGTGCAGGCCATCCTACAGTCAGAAACTCCACCGACGGAATTGGTCCTGAGGGCGCTGGGCTCCATGGCGGCAGCGATAACGCTCCTTCCATGTGCCCGTCTGAACATGTGGGTACTGCAGTGGACCCTTCTAGTACAATGGTCCTTTCTGTCTTTTACTCTCCATCACCCCATCGCTATCAGCAAGGCTTGCAGGAGGGCTCTATTATGGTGGCTCCATGCTCTGGATCTCCATACGGGCCGACCCTTCTGCACCTCTCCCCCTCTCACCATGGTGACCACGGATGCCTCCCACCTCGGGTGGGGGGGCATTATTCAGGCAGGACCGTCCAAGGCACGTGGAACGATACAGAGACCTCCCTGCATATCAACATTCTGGAGATGAGAGCGGTGCTGTACGCATTGCAAGCACTTCAGATTCTCCTCCCCGTAGGAATGATTGCAATTCAGTTGGACAACATGTCGGTTGTCTGGTACATCAACAAATGGGGGGGGGGACCAGGTCTTACCCTCTATGCCGCGAAGCCATGAGAGTGTGGGAATGGGCGATTTCTACCAACCGCTTTCTGATTGCAACGCACATTCTGGGGCGGACCAACATCCTAGCGGACAAACTCAGCCGCACCCTTCTTACCCCTTACGAGTGGTCTCTCAACCCACTAGTAGTGAAGCAGATATTCGCAATATGGGGGCAACCCTGCTGCGATCTTTTTGCCTCTCCTTCAAACACCAAATGCGACAATTTCTTTTCTCTGATTCCCCCTCCAGGGGAAACCCCAAGAGACGCTCTGGTGCATGCTTGGCCACCCGGTCTACTTTATGCCTATCCTCCTCTACCCCTGATGCTGCAGCTCTTATAGAAAGCCTCGCGGTTGGGGAGCAGGATGATCCTCATTGCCCTATTCTGGCCTCGGCAAATTTGGTTCCCTTACCTGTGGTCTCACCTAGTGAATCCCCCTTGGATTCTGGATCCCAGTCTGGATCTAATCTCCCATCCGTCGGGCTTACTGACCCCAAATCTGGACAATCTGAAGCTGACGGCTTGGTTGCTCCAGTTCCACTCCTAGTTAGGACTCCCGGTATTTCTTCACCAGTCAAAGCCATCCTCGTGGCAGCGCATAAACCTTCCACCAGGACAGTGTACCGCAGTTAATGGAAACGTTTCTCCATCTGGGCGGAGCATCATAATCTAGATCCCTTTACGGCTCCTCTTCCATCCATATTAGACTTCCTAACTGAACTTTTTCAGGAAGGTGATAGTTGCTCAACTGTCAAAGTGCAATTGGCTGCCATCTCCCATTACTATGTGGGACATGACACAGGGCCCTTGATGTTGGCCAAATTGTGTAAAACCTTTCTCAAGGGCACCTTTTTGCTTAGACCCCATATAAAAGAAGCCGTACCCCCGTGGGATCTTTCACTAGTTCTTCAAGCCCTGACTGCTCCACCATTTGAACCTGCTGCTTCAGTGGATCTCAAATACTTGTCCTGGAAAACAGCATTCCTTGTAGCCATTACTTCAGCGAAAAGAGTTTCGGAGCTTCAAGCTCTTTCTGTGAAACCTCCTTACTTGATCTTTCATCCGGACAGAGTGTACCTCAGGACCAATCCCTCCTTCCTTCCCAAAATAGCAAATATAAATCAATCCATAAATCTACCGGTCTTCTTTCCTAAATATCAGAATAAAGGAGAGTACAAGCTGCATTCATTAGATGTTTATAGGCAACTGCGTTTCTATACTCATAGAACAGCTGGTCACAGGCAATCCGACCAGCTGTTCATTTCCTTTGCCAAATTTAATGTGGGGAAAGCAGTATCAAAAATCTCCCTGTCACGCTGGATTTCCCAATGTATTCTGTTAGCGTACCAAGTTTCTGGGAGACCCGCACCTGAAGGAGTTCGCGCACATTCCACTTGTTCCATCTCTACTTCTGTGGCCTTCAAATCTAGAGTTCCATTGGATGATATTTGTTTGGCAGCTACTTGGGCCTCATCTCATACCTTTATTAACCAGTACAAACTGGACGTGATTTCTAGAGGGAGAGCATCCTTTGGCTCTGCGGTGCTCCGCAATATCCTTCCATGATGGCCACCCAAGAATCAGGTAGCTGGGGACTCTGTCCCACAGGTTGCTGACAAATGAAGTCCCTACTTCAGATTAAGAAGTTATGTACTCCCCATAACATTCCATCTGAGTAGGTGGCTTCATTTGTCTGCAACCACCCCCCCCCCCCTTCCCCCTGGCCTTCAGTGGATCTTTGTGAGTTGGAATACCCTTTTTGGTGCATATAGAGGGGCAAACTTGATCTGACGTCATGGAGGGTTGGCAGGGGATTATGGGTGAGGGGAGGAGCTAGGAGCTCGGATCCATTAGCTATGAAACAAGTTGCCGACTCGGATCCGATATCAGATCCAAGATCCACAGGTTGCAGACAAATGAAGCCACCTACTCAGATGGAACATTATGGTGAGTACATAACTTCTTAATAACCACCATCACAGAAGACAACCATAAGACCTTTTCAGCTTTGTACAGAAACTCCAGACTTATTTTCTATTATGTTCTGAACTCACTGTAAATGAAGCTGATTTCACCAACCCAGAAGTCATACCTAACGTTTTGGCAAATAACTTCATCTCTAATTTCACTCTAACTACTATAACCTCAGTCTACCATTTATTAGCTCAGGGAAACTCTCCCTCCCCCTTCATTAGTATTGACCAAATGTCATTAACCCCTTCCACACAAAAAAGAACAACTTGTAATGGTCAGGCAACATAGCCAGATGCCTTTTCTGGTAAGTTTAAGCATCTCTGAGCTAAAACTCCCCAAAACTTCTTCAAGTAAAGTTTTCTGTGCTTGAAGAATGCTGAAATGCCACAGTTGTCACCCATCATAAGGATGATGGGATGATGCCTTGGCTGACCAAGGTAACTATAGACCTATTAGTCAAATTGGCCTTACTTCTACAACCACAGAAATAATGCATACTCAAGACTCATAACAGTTAGTGCTGACAAGGGTAGATTATTCCTTTTGAATCTTATTGGATTCTTTGGAAAAAGTTGCCAAAGCCCAACATGAATGATTTCCTGTCCACATTGCTTATCTGTACTTAGCCAAAACATTCATTATCATAATTAAGCTTAACCAAGTAAACATCAGCCCATCTACAGTTTGTTGGATTGCTTACTGTCTAGCCAAGAGAAAACAATTAGAATATTTGTCACCATCTAAAGGAAACAAAATGTCAATAGTATAATGTCCTAAGCCCTTTCTTATTTGGAATCTGTTAAGTACCAGGAAAAGATTATGACCTTTGTCTAACTAAATTTATAGATAACTGCAAGTGAAGGATCATCCTAAACTCACCCTCAGAATCACTAATATTCCAGCATGGACTTCATCACAGTAATACCTGGTGCTGTTATCATGGCCTCACACTATACACAAATAAATGTAGTATAGCTACCTTTGCTAAAACTAAAGCTTTTGCACTATATCATATAAATGGAACTCAACTTCAGACTGATGCTGTAATCCAGGATTTAGGAATCTGGCTTACATCTACTCTTGTCAGAAAATCCTACTACCTCTCTCACCTTATCTGTCATAGGTTCTCATCCTGATGCCATTCTATCCTAATTCCCTTTTATTCTACCCATATTTGTCAATCACATCATTACAATGCTCCATTTAGCACATATAGCTGTAAACAAACCCCTCAGCTAAAAATTGCAGGCATTTTATAAACAAAATAATCAAAGGTTTAAAGAAACACTATTATTTAGATAGACTAAAGCCCTGTCCTTGTTTTCTGTGGCCTTTATATTCCTGCAACCCTAAAACCCTGCTCTCTCTAACCTTCCTTTCCTCTAGAAGGAAAACTCTTCATTTGACATCCATTCTAAATACCTCATTTTACTTCAAAATATCAACAATTCCCAGTTCAAGGATAAAATTCATTAACCAGCAACTACCTCCAATATGGAGCAAGCTTCTCTTACAAATTAGGTAGTGTAAAAACGTAGCCACATTCAAATGTCAATATTGTGAAAAGATGGGATTGTTTAAATTAATCTCGGATGTCACTGACTATAAACTTGAAACTGTGCCAAACTAAACATCTGATCACATGACCCCTCTTATTTTCCTGCTTCCCCTTTCTTCCTTTTTCTCAAGCTTCTCCCTATGTCCCTTCCCTTTAACCAAAGGTGGCACAGTGGTTCAGCGGTTAACATTGTCACCTCACAGCAAGAGGTTCTGCAGTTTGAGTCTCGGCTGAGGTGCCTTCAGTGCGGAGTCTGCATGTCCTCCCTGCATTCATGTTGGTTTCCTCCAGATGCTCCAGTTTCCTTCCACATTCCAAAGATATGCATCTGCAGCATTTCTCCCCAGGTGTCCACTGAAAATGGGCTCTGTCCCAGTCGGTCTTTCCTGGTAAATAAATATTAAATAAATAAATAATAAAATAAAAATATTCAAGCTAACACTGTTCATTCTATGCTTCCAAATTAACTCTTTCAAATTTTTTTGAAGTTTTAGATCAGCTTTAAGAGGTCTTCTTATAGGGCACTCTTGGCTAAGCCTGTAATGGTTTGTATACCAGTGGTGTATTTCAATCCTGTAGAACACCTGTAGGGTAAATCCACCTTGTGGTTTTGGGTAAAAAAAACTATACTTTTCACTTTGAATCTAGCTCATGTATCCAGATGCTCATATTTCCTTTTGTCTAGGTCACCTATTTTTATCTGTCAAGGCTGTCCATTAGTCTTTCATTATAGTAGCTGATGTTACATTCTATGTCAAAACAACTTTTTGGGTATCTTCTTTAAGATCTTTGTTTTTCTAGCTCCAAACTGTTCAGACCCAGAGAATAATTAATGGAGAGTCAGAAGTTAAAGGCATAGTGTTGACATATATTACTTCATTGTCAGCTCATCATAGTTCAGAATGATCTGGTATTTTGTTAATGCTCACACTTAAAGAAATTACATGCAAAATTATCTGTCAGCCATAATTTATCACTAGATATTTGTCAACAAGAGATCCAGTGGCCAGGCCCCTACTTGTGGTTGATATTTCAAGGAGGCTCCTAGGCTTTCTCATTGGAAAGGACTGGCAATTCTGGATTGGTGCAGAGCACAAAGGCAAGATGATCCATTGGCCATTACAAGAAAGAAAAGTCTGTGAAGGGCTCAGGAATTATACATGGACTGAGTTCTAGAGCTTCATGCACTTACTTGTCAGTTCTTTAAGGAGCTTCCAAGCAGCTGCTCAAGTAACAAGATTCTAAAAAGTCTGTTAATAGTTGTAAATGGCATGTCTTTGTTATTAATACTTTTTTCTTGTGTTTCTGACCTGATCGATTAATTAACTGTGTTCAGTCTTACTGAGTTTGCTTTGGCCTGAGTTTTTAATGCACGTCTTTAAAAAAATTGCTGTCCATCTTTGAGATATTCCAATGTATGCATTATAGATGTCCATTAAAAATATTGTCATCATTCTTTAGCTCAGGAAATAGTTAACAACATTACTTTTTTATCAAAGACTTCAGAAAGTTCTGAATTTTATCACTTGTTAGTCAAAATGCTGTATAGCGAACATGAATATCATTCGGATTACTTTAACTTCAGCATTTAAAAATCATGTCTTTGAAAATGAAAAGTCACACACACTGCTTTGGAAAAAGTGATGTCATCTAAATCTGTTGCAATATCTTATACATTTCTCCTAAAGTTAAAGTTTGATAACAAAGTTTTCACCTCGCATAATTCTGATTTAAATTCCCCTCAAAAAGGTGATAAATTATGGTTTACATTTAGGAAAATGTTATATATTTTCAGCTTTTGGTCAGGGATTTCCCCTTTCCTATTATATTTTGCTGAAAGAAATGCTGATATTCGTCTTGACAGCACTTCATGGGTTATCTTCCATATATGTTTCTTGGTGTTTTTTTTTTTTTTCAGTTGTGTAAATTATGCTTTGCTTTAATAGTGTTTACTGTGGTTGTTTTTTTTGTAAAAAAAAACAAAACAAAAAAAAAAAACAGATTTTTAACAAAAGATAAATACCGACAAATCTTGTAGATTTTCTCTACCATCTCTGCTACGGTAATCTATGTGGAAAAAAAGGTGTAAAACTCTGAGTCTTTTGACTAGACTGCAGCCTGCATTTACTGAAATTCTTTATTCTACAGGGCTAAGTGGAAGCAGTAGAAACCAAATGCTTTCTTTATTAATAGTATGAGATGTTGCAATATATTTTCACTGTATCACAGTAATGACTTTTTGCAAAGACAATTCAAATTTACCTTTTAGAATCAAGGGCCTGAAAAGTATGAGGGAATCGCATTTAAATTTGTACACTAAAACAGAATGGATCTTTCATTATCAAAGTGACAAGATGTTTTGGTTATACCATTCTTACCTTGGATCTACTTAAGCCTATAATTAATTACATTTGTGATTAATGGTTGCAGGTGCAATGTGTAACAACCTCAGTCAAGATGCTTACTATTAGCCTTAACATGGTCTTCCCTCTTATTTTAACTTATTTTAACGTGGTCATCCCTCTTCAACTGGTAATGAAGCTACACCAACTAGGCGTCAACACTCCACTTTGTAACTGATTCTTGACTTTCTCACAGACAGACCTCAGAAAGTGTGCACAGGAAATAACTCCATAGATAGCATCACTCTTAACACAGAGTCCCACAGGGATGTGTACTAAGTCCCTTGCTGTTAACACACAATTGCACAGCCAGGTACAATACAAAGCACATCATCAAGTTTGCTGATGACACAACAGTGGTGGGCCTCATCAGTAATGACGATGAAACAGCGTATAGAGATGAGGTGGAACAACTGATTACCTGGTGGGGAAATAACTTAGCACTAAACATAAACAAAAGAGATAATTGTGGACTACAGGAAAAATTGCAAGGAACATTCTCCCCTTACCATGAATAGGGAAACGATGGAAAAGAGTGAGAAGGGCGAAGTTTCTGGGAGGGCACATTGATGAGGACTTGTCTTGGAACACCAATACAATTAGATGATCATGAAAGTACACCAGAGATTGCACTTTTTGAGAAGGCTGAGGAGAGCGAATCTCCCATCGACACTTCTCACTACCTTCTACACAGCGGTAGTATAGAAAGCATCCTGACAAACAACCTCGTAGTATGGTATCTACCTCTGAGTGCAAATCCCTCCAGAGAGTGGTGATGACAGCTGAGAGGATCATCAAGACCACCTTATCATCTAGCCACGACTTTTACTTATGCAGATGTCTTGGCAGGGCCAGAGGAATAATTGAAGACTGTACTCACCCTGCTTACAGACTGTTCCTGCATCTATCATCCAGAAAGTGCTTCCAAAGCATATATTGCAGAACTACGAGATTCAGGAAGAAGCTTCCATAATATCAGGCTGCTGAACTCTAGTAACAACTATGCTCCATGATGGCCATCTGGGTCAGTAGAAACTGTAATAGCTTGTCTGATATTGTGCATTAACCTGGTTACCAGTCTCATCTAATACTTGGTGCAATATTCACCATGACTGTTAACTTATAGGCCATCTAGAGCAGTAGCAATGCAGTAAAATATCTATTCTTTCAGTGCAATACATGTTACAAATTTATAAATTAGCCATAGTGCAGTACTCTAAGGTCCATAGTGCAATACTCTAGTTCAAACACACGTGGTTTAGACTTCGATTTTCTTTTTCTAGTAACTGCTTTTTTTGACAATTACAAGAATTAAACTTAACAAGGCCTTACTCTACTCTAGGCAATTCAGATCCTGTATCACAGCTCAAAAAATAATATCTGAAGTAGGAACTTCATTTGTCAGCAACCTTTGCGATACAGATCCGATCTCTGATCCGAGCCGGCAACTTATACCACAGCATAGATCCAAGCTCTTAGCTCCTCCCTTTACCCATAATCCCCTGCCAACCCTGACTGACCTCAGATCTAGTTTGCCGTGCTTCAAGCTGGATTTCGAGCTCCTGATAGTTGGATAAATCTGTGAGAAAATCTTTGCATTTTTTCTTCCCTTTTCTTGTGCGAGTGTGTACAAGTGTTTAGGTATCCTGTATTTGACTTGTTTATCTTATTTTGTGTTTATTTTTCCTCCCTGCCCTCACTGGTATGTAGTGTGTGTTTGAGGTGTGTGTAGGGGCCTACTGAGTGTGTCTTCTGTATACTATGTCGGAGGCCCCTAAATCCATCTTTTCAAAATGCACCAAGTATGGCCACACCCGGTGCGTTAGGTGCCTTGGGGTTGAACACCTCTCCTCGGGATGCGTGATTTGTGCAGCGTTCAACCCCAGGGCACTTAAGGGCCGGAGGTCGAAGCTGATTCTGGCTGGCCTTTTGCCCCTGGATTCGGCTCCGGCCTCCGGTACTTCCTGTGGCCACTACCCAGCCCTCGGTGGCAGCCACCCCTGTCTCCCTCCGGTCGGGACTCAACCTCCTGCTTCGGCTCGGGAGGAGAGGTAGGCGGGAAAGCCAAACGGAAGGAGAAGCACCATAAGAGGCGGGCCGAGGACTCCTCCTCGGCCCCGCCCGCCAAATGTACTTCTCCATCCAGAGCTTCTGGATCACCTCCTCCTCTGCTCAGGTCCCCTTGTTTCTCACCGGGACACGGGGAGGAAGGGACCCGGTCCCCATCGAGGCGACACTCTAGGTCTGCCTCGGTGGCCTCGTCGAGGTCCGCCTTTAGCATGTCAGATGCAGACATGGACCGGATGATGAGGAGGTTCATCCAGGCCCAGCTGCAGATGGGAGTGCTCTTGCCTCCCCCCCCCCCTCCGGGGGGGAGCTCGACCCCATTTTTTTCTCCAATCACTCCTTCTCCGACCCGCTTTCCAGGTTCGGAGCATTCGGAGCCGAGCCGCATTGGATCCGGGGGTGGGTCGGAGCCGATAGTACTGGTTACTTCGGCTCCGACTGGTCCCTCGAGCTTGTCAGATCCGACCTTTCGGAGCTGTGGGTTGAGCTTCGGATCCGATGGATTCTGTGTGACTTCGGCTCCATCCCGGTCGGAGCACACGGGTCCTCCGGATCCGGTCCCCGCTTCGGATCCGAGTGGGAGTCAACTCTCGGATCCTATTGAGAGTGGCTCCCCCTTGGCATTCGCGGTGGTGGAGAGGGCACTGTTGAGTGCATCCGGGCCTCCAGTCCTGGCTTCGGCTCCCCCCTGCACTCCCTCTCAGCTGGTCCAGGCTCCCATCACCCGGCCTTCGGGGCAGTCTGCTTCAGTGCCTCTGGGTGTTCCTTTGGAATGTGACATTGCTGGTGAGTCTTCCTCGGACAGCCCCCCCGAGGAGGTCCCTCACAAAGCTAAGTGTAAGAGGAGACACGTGGACTCCCCCGTGTCCCTTACGGAAGATACGGACTTAAATGAAGGGAAAGGCTCCCCAAGGTCACCCCCCCGAGGATGTCTCCTTTGGAGACATCATGGAAATGCTCAGGATTATGGGAGGGTGGTCTGCCCCAAGGCTTCCTCCGATGAGTCCGTATTCCTAGAGGCGTTTGAAGCAGGGCCATCTACCTCTTGGGTGTCCCCTCCCCCCGACCCCCTGGTGGACCTTATTTCCACCAGGGCTTGGAAGGAGCCAGACACTGTAGAGCCAGCCCCCAAGCGCTCGGATAGAATCCTGAGTCCCCCTGCTGAAAGAATCCACTGGAGCAGAGGTCCCCCCGTGGATGCCATGTTGGTGGCGGTGGCCACTGAGAGAGAGTTGGCTCAGGAGAGCTCCGCAGTCCACCCACCGAGTAAGGAGTCTTGAGCGATGGACCGCCTTGGGAAGGGGGTCTTTAGTTCAGCAACCTTCTCCATGAGGGCGCTGAATTATATGGTACACGTCATCCAGATGCAGCGAGATCTAATAAAAGAATACGCTGCATCCCCCCCAGAGTCCATGTCGGAAGGGAACAAGCAGCTGTACTCCTCCCGAATGTTTACTCTACGTTCAGTTTCCAACACCTCTATGTGGCTCTTGTCTCATGCCACTGAAGGAGCTGCTAGAGCTGGAGCAGCTGGCCTGGTAATGAGGCGCCAAGCCTGGCTCCGACATTGTGACTTCTCGGAACCCTTTAAGGCGTCATTCACGAATGCCCCCTTTGATGGTTCTGCACTGTTTGGCAAAACCGTTCGCGACACTTTAGTCCAGAGCGAGAAAGATGGGCAGACGTTGTCTGCCGTCGGAGTCCGCTTCTCTGCTTCTCAGAGGTCCTTTTCCAAGAACCAAAAGGGTCAGAAGATGTGGTTCCGTAAATCGCATCAGTCCCAGTCTGCTCCGGACAGCCAGTCCTCTCGTGGCAGAGGAGGACAGGGAGGACACCGCCCAAGAGGCAGAGGGGGTCCCAGAAATTTTGGGTCCAGAGAAACCTTCTTTGAGAGGCCCATGCAGAACCCCTGAGGGGTTGCCCGGCTGCTCCACTCTGGCGGCAGTCAGGGGGCGTCTTTCGAAGCACCTAGCAATGTGGGAGTCCATAACAACAGATCGCTGTGTGCTTCACATCATATCCAGAGGCTACCAAATTCCCTTTATTGTAACCCCCAAAACCAGAAGCCTCCCCAACATACCACCCAATCAGAGGGAGGCAGCTGCTACAGAAATTCATCAGCTTTTACAAAAAAGAGCCATCCAACCGTCCCCCCAGATCAGTTCGGATCAGGGTTTTACTCCAGGTTCTTTCTGGTGCCAAAAAAGACGGGGGACTTGAGGTCCATCCTCGACCTCTCTCTCCTGAACCTGGCAGTACCTAAAGAAAAGTTCTGAATGGTCACGCTACAATCTATTCTCCCCCTATTACGGGAGAACAACTGGATGTGCTCGATAGACCTCAAGGATGCATACTACCACATTCTGGTGGACAGATGTTCCAGGAGGTTCCTCCGTTTCCGGCTGGGAGCCAGTCACCTTCAGTTCAGGGCCCTCCCCTTCGGTCTCACCTCAGCCCCCAGGGTGTTCACCAAAGTGTTGGCGGTTATAGCGGCCCACCTGAGGCTTCAGGGAATTCAGGTCTTTCCGTACCTGGACGACTGGCTCCTCATCGCCCCAACAAGGCATCTGCTCTGTTCAGGCAGGGATTATTTCCTCAATCTTGCTCCATGCCTAGGGTTGACTGTCAACATGGCCAAATCCTCTCTGGCTCCTACACAGGTAATAGATTTCATAGGGGCGAGATTGGATTCCAGACTAATGCTTGCCTTCCTGACTCCCGATCGGCTTCAGAACCTGAGGTTGCATGTTCAGGCCATTCTCTGACTTCCTGCTCCACCGGCGGAATTGATCCTCAAGGGCTCTAGGGTCCATGGCGGCAGCAATTCCTCTGCTGCCCCTAGCCCGTCTAAATATGAGGGTCCTGCAGTGGACCCACCAGGTACAATGGTCCCTGTCTCGCAACCCCCTGTCCCATCCTATTCCCCTAAGCAGGGCTTGCAGAGGGTCGCTCATGTGGTGGCTCCAGTCCCCGAGTCTCCACACAGGACGACCATTCTCAATGCCTTCCCCCGTCGCCACAATGACCACGGACGCCTCTTGCCTGGGGTGGAGGGGCAGTATTCAAGCAGAACGGTCCAAGGTACGTGGAACGACACAGAGACTTCCTTGCATATCAATGTCCTAGAGATGAGGGCGGTGATTTTGATGTTGCAGGCACTTCACAACCTTCTTCCGATTGGGATGATTGCAGTACAAATGGACAACATGTCAGTTGTCTGGTACATCAACAAACAGGGGGGAACCAGGTCTTATCCTCTTTGTCGCGAGGCCATGAGAGTGTGGGAATGGGCGATATCCACCAACCGCTTTCTCATTGCAACGCACATTCCGGGACGGTCCAACATCCTAGCAGACAGGCTCAGTCGTTCGATTCTGACCCCGTACGAATGGTCTCTCAATCCTCTAGTAGTGAAACAAATATTTGCCCAATGAGGGCAACCCTGTTGCGATCTTTTTGCCTCTCCTTCAAATACCAAATGCAACAGTTACTTCACTCTAATCTCCCCTTAGGGGGAGTCCCCGAGAGACTCTCTAGTACATGCTTGGCCTCCCGGTCTCCTTTACGCTTACCCTCAATTGCCCATGATACTAAAACTCTTAATGAAAGCCAGTCGGCTGGGGAGCAAAATGATCCTCATTGCCACATTCTGACCTCGTCAGACGTGGTTCCCGTACCTGTGGTCTCATCTGATTCATCCACCCTGGATTCTGGATCCCCTTCCGGATCTCATTACTCACCCTCTGGGTCTTCCGACCCCCAACCTGGTCAACCTCAAGCTGACGGCTTGGTTGCTCTAGTTCCACTCCTGATAAGGACTCCCGGAATCTCCTCACCAGTCAAAGCCATCCTAGTAGCAGCACATAAACCTTCCACCAGAAGGGTCTATCGAAGTAAGTGGAAACGTTTCTCCATTTGGGCGGAGCACCATCACTTAGATCCTTTCACGGTGCCTCTTACGTCTGTTTTGGATTTTCTAACTAGCCTTTTTCATCAAGGGGCTAGCTGCTCTACAGTCAAGGTACAACTAGCAGCGATTTCGCATTATCATGTAGGGCATGAATCGGGCTCTCTAATTTACTTCCAAGCTTTGTAAAGCTTTCCTCAAGGGTACCTTCCTTCTCAGACCCCCGGTCAGGGAGGTAGTACCCCCATGGGATTTATCTTTGGTTCTTCAGGCCTTGACAAGGCCCCCTTTCGAGCGGCACGGTTGATCTTAAATACCTCTCTTGGAAGACGGCCTTCTTGGTGGCCATTACTTCAGCTAAAAGGGTCTCTGAGCTTCAGGCTCTATGTGTTAAACCGCCGTACTTAGCCTTCCATCAGGATATAGTTTACCTCAGGATCAATCCGTCCTTTCTGCCTAAGGTATCTTCGGAAGCTAATATTAATCAATCTATTAATCTTCCCGTGTTCTTTCCTAATTACCAGAAGAAAGGAGAGTACAAACTGCATTCCTTGGATGTGCACAGACAATTACGCTTTTATATTCATGGAACTGCTGGTCATAGGCAATCTGACCAGTTGTTTGTCTCCTTTGCCAAAACAAGTTTAGGCAAGTCAATTTCTAAAGTTACCCTGTCATGGTGGATAGCTAGTTGTATCCTCTTGGCGTATCAGAGTTCGGGAAGGCCTGCACCTCAGGGAGTCCGAGCTCATTCTACTAGGGCCATCGCTACTTCAGCGGCTTTTAAATCTAGGGTTCCCTTAGATGATATTTGTTCCGCAGCCACTTGGGCCTCATCTCATACCTTTATCAGCCATTACAAACTGGATGTTGTCTCCAGAGGTAGGGCGTCCTTTGGCTCTGCAGTGCTCCGGAATATTCTTCCATAAAGGCCACCCAGGATTCAGGTAGCTGGGGACTCTGTCCCAAAGGTTGCTGACAAATGAAGTTCCTACTTCAGATTAAGAAGTTATGTACTCACCATAACGTTCCATCTGAGTAGGTATCTTCATTTGTCTGCAACCATCCCCCCCTCCTTCCCCCTGACCTAAAGGATCTGTCTTAGATAAGCCCCTTCTGGGGCACAGTAACTAGGGTTATATCGGGCAAATTTGATCTGAGGTCAGTCAGGATTGGCAGGGGATTATGGGTAAAGGAAGGAGCTAGGAGCTCGGATCTATGCTGTGGTAGAAGTTGCCGGCTCGGATCCGAATCCCAAAGGTTGCAGACAAATGAAGATATCTACTCAGATGGAACATTATGGTGAGTACATAACTTCTTATTCCATAGTTACTTATTTGTTTGCCCAGTATTCCTGATGGAGTACTCTGTAGGAAATTTTTAAATTCTGCCAGTTCATTATACTCCGATAACATATGCTCCCAGGAACCTCTTTCTTCCCCATTACACCTTTACACTACATTTGCCATTTACCTGAAGAAAAAAATCTTTAGTCTGCATGGGGTTTAAAAGTATCTGCAAACAATTCCAGGCAAAAATCCTAAATCTTCTATATTTTATTAAATATATGGGAGCCATACAGATGTCCTCCCATTGTTTTTAGTGAGTTGCAAATCTAATTTCCATTACCAATCTTTTCTGACCTCTTTTGATATATTCCAATAGTTATCATGCAATATTTTATATGCCCTAGTAATTACCTTTTTTTTTTAACAGCACTTCTGTTCTAGAGTCAGTTAAAAACTCAACCAGTGCAGGTCTTCCATTTAGGATTCCTTTATCCCTTTCTTTTTTCCTATACTCTGATATTAATCCCTGATAGAGAAGACAATCACTAGCCTGCAATCCAATTGTCTTCTTGGCCTCTTTCCATTCTATTACCTTTCTCTCTCTATTTGTTCCAATAATTTGGGTCCTTTACCAGCTTCCTACCTTAAATTCCAGCCCCTCTTACCTACTCTCTGTACCCTTAAATGCAGTCATCCCTAGCCACAGAATCTCCTTTCTCTAGTCCTGTTTTGGCTTAGTTCTTAATATACTTTTTGTTCTGCTACTTTGAGTATAATATTCTGTACAAATGTTATTATTCTCCTTAAAGATCCATGTCCAAAATCCCATTTTTTCCTTATTTCTTGAATCCCCCCCCCCAGCATCATCGTCATCCCTTTCCACTTTGAATTGTAGCTTTATGCTTGCGTTACATATAAAAGCCTTAACTGTGTAGATATAAAATATACCTTCAAATCAGGTAACCCTAAACCTCCTTGTTCTATTTAGAGGGTCAAATTATCCACATTGGGTCTTGCCCTATTCCTCTCCCAAATAAAATGCTTCAGCTGTTTATTAATTACTATTCACACCTTCTGCTCTTGTTGATAAAATATGTCTGACCTGTGCATAAAATTAAAGGGACTAAAAACATTTTACTGCTGGTATCTTGCTATCCATAACCATAGGCAAGAGCTTCCAGTTTCTCAATGTTTGTAAGTTATGAACCTTTTTCATACTAAGACATTCTTAAGGAAATTAGTGTTTGGCTAAAGCAACCTTGTAGCAACCATGGATTACCACATCATTTTAAATGCCATTTTTGTGAATACTGCAGCAGAAAAAATAATGGGTTGGATCCATTGTCACAGTTTGCAGAAGTGCAAATCACCCAGCTTGGATAAGGTGGTTTGTATTGCCTGATTTAATGCAGTTCATAGACATGCTAAATTGCATGTCACTGGAATGCATTAAAATTAAATTTGCATGACTGTGAATTGCTCTGCAGAGTAGTAAGCAGCACTGGGTCCTACACACACACACCCTGTCATCACACACCCTGTCATGTATGCATAATGCAGTACATCGCTTACCTATATCTGGAGAAGCTGTTTTGCCTCACCCTGTGAAACTCCCCCATTTAAATACTATAGGTGCATCCTTTTAGTTTGATGCAGGCACGTACACATTTTCTTCACTGGTTTGTATGGATATTCCGTAGTGCTGCTGACTGTAAATTGCCATAGCGTGCAATTTTCCATCCTGACCAGAGAATCTGGATGCTTAAGGGCCTCATTACTGTAAGTCCCACACACAAATTACTGCAGTTACATGTGGCTTTAGAAAATCTCACTTACCCATAATTCAGAGCTGCAAAATGGAGGAGAAAGGGAACTAGGGATCGAGACAGTTATATAGTATATTTAAAAAAACACACAGTTTTGTGCCCTCAGCAGGCTGTATATGAATTCCAACCATCTTATTTTTTCTGAGACTAGTAATTTTTGATCAAGCAAAATATAAATACAATGCATAATATACTTCACCTAGGGAAGTATGCATATTCAAAATTAGGATTGTTGTGTTGGCTGACTTTGCATGGTATGTTAACATGTCAGTATGACTTGGTACAATTAATAAACATATTCATAAATCCATGAGGTAATGCCAGTATTTATTTTACCATGAAATATAGTTTGATGTGCTCCATCATTGTTTGCTGCCTTCATTTTTTGTAAATGTTTTAGTCCCGTAGCACTGGAGGTACCTGTGCATTAATGCTCCATGGTCACCTAATGTGGCTCTGAACTCCCTGAGGCCACAGCTGACCACTACATCCCTTTGCCTGGTTTAGGCACATTTGGAAAATGGTAGCTACTTTTAAAACTTATCTCTGCTTTCCTTTTAAAAGATGTATTATAATCCTATAGCAAGTCCTCACATATACCACATACTAACCAACTCAGTCACTGCTCTCCTATCCACATGCCACATCACAAGACTGTATCCAATTAATTCTACAAATCAGACAGCCACTATGTATTTTACCAATTCAAGCATTAAACTATAAAAATGCAAACACCATTCTACCTTCCAAGATATACCATATAGTACAGTCATAGTAATGTAACACAATTTTGTACCATTCAGTAAAATCAGATACATTTTCTGAAAGGAAAATTATAAAGCCATTGTGAGAATAAAAGTGAAATAATTTAGAAGCAAAACTATTCCCACACTACTAAGTATGCCTGTCACATACTTTTCAGGGCAAAGCTGTTCGTGTATTGAACAATGCTTGCTCCTAGAACTGAGATTTCATCTTATCATATCACTAGAGATGGTACAGCAGTTACATAAACAGGTGTAGCACCAGATGGTTGGCAGTTTTTCTTGCACAGCATGCTATAATAACTGAAGATAAGAAAATAAGGAAAACATTAACTTATTAGACAGGATTTTAAAGGTATTTAAATGAGCAGTAGTTTTATGCAGATAGTGCTGTGGAGTATAAAAGACAAAATATAGTGGTTGACTTAGCACATTCATATCAAAAAGAGGATCTTGCAGTGTAGAAGGGAATGTGCATAGGGTAAACTGCCATTCTGTACTGCAAACTTAAGAGGCACAAACCTTTTAAAACTAATGTATCCATTCTTGAGAAGGTTACTGTCTTTCAAGAACTCCACTCCTAAGGTAACCTATTCAGTTAGCATGGGGATTTAATGAAAATCAGAAAGCAAAATCCATGTAGATGGCAGTGGCTTTAATCTGCTGGGTTTTTCCTTCACTTTGCCATTGTCTTATTTTGTCTCTGCAGATGTCAGTTGTGGTTAACCTACCCCTCCAAAAGAGATTGTTTTCTTGAACACAGTGATCTCCTACCAAGACACCCAGATTCATCCTTCAGAGCTACATATTGCTGACTTTTCACAATCATTGGTGCCCACCCTTAGGTTTTGAATATAATCCCAATCTGCTGTAATTTCAACCTCCACTTTTCACATGGTCAGTATGTAATGCTACAAAAATAATCCACATAGTTGTATCCATGTTTCCAGCATGTTCTTACCTTTTTCAGCACAAAATGAAAGTTTCAGTCAGCCTTGTATCTCTCTGTATAGTGTACCTGTACTGTCACCATCTAGTCTTTTAGGTGCTGCCTTCTCACAGAATTATGTGGTGCATGGTGCCTTGACTGGAGGCCATACTCATGTGAGTCTCTTTGTAGTGTGAGAAAGCAGTATGTCCAGTGATGACTCATGCTGTTTACCTGTTTGGCATGATAGTCTCTGAATGGGGCAACTGAACTTGCACATTTATTCATAGTGCGTTATCCAGATTGATGTCTGTTGACACTTTTCAGCCATAACTTGAATGAAGATTTTTATATTCTCTGGCAACAATTTGATTGATTTTTTGCATTAATTAGAATTATATCATTTAGCTGCATTGTTAAATATGACAAAATGAAAAATGCAGAATAATTCATACTTTTGCAGTAAAGTATTACATAGATAATGCGGTAAGCTACAGTCATTCATAACCTTTCAAGGCAAGACCAACGTCAACACAGATTAAATTCTACACTACAGACCACACCTAAAATCCATCTGGACATGGGTATATCTTATTCATGTCTTGAAGTGGTACTAACTGAATTGCAATATAAATTTTATTCACATAGTTACTACATAGTAAATGGGGTAGCATTGTCACCTCATAGTAAGAGAATTGCAGTTTCCGCTCTTGGGTGAGGAGCTTTCTGTGTAGAGGCTGCATGTCATACTCATGTTTACATCATTTTTTTTCCCTGGCTAATCTCGTTCCCCCATCTCAGAAAAAAAAATAGATGTTCATGTGCTGTGTGTGTGTGTGTGTGTGTGTGTGTGTGTGTGTGTGTGTGTGTGTGTGTGTGTGTGTGTGTGTGTGTGTGTGTGTGTCTGCGAGCGCTCGTGTAGTGTGTGTGTGTTTTTGTATGTGATGAAGAAGAAAGGCCTGGCAATCTACTTCCATTCTATACTTGCATACAAGTATGGATTGATGCACTAATACTCCGTATCAGATCAGTGTTTAAATGCTGTTGCTTAAAATGTGTCATACTTTCATTTTATTGTATACCTGTGGTTGAAATTTCCTGTTTATATTAACAGACAGACTAATTCATCAACAAACTCAATTTTCCATAGCAGAGACAATGAGCATACAATTTAGTCTGCTTGACTATCAGCTGTATAAAAGGATACCTGGACACTGTGTAGTATTGAACCTTACAGACAATCTGTGTAGCATAGATACAAAACAATATACCACTATAGGCAGGACAGGTCATAGTACTCAAGTGAGTGCAGGTTTTGTGGTATCACCTACAAGCACGAGAATCAATAAACTTGTGAATTTCTCATAAGCATGGGATATTGCACTCATCCAAGATATTATCCCTTTGCATGTAAGCTATGATTGCATGTACACAGTACCCATTAGAAGGCTAATGATAATGTTTTATGCATGCACAATGGCTAGAAGGGATGGTCGTGTCTTGGCAGTCTCTCATTCCACTTCCCGGCTGACATGCAGTGATGCTAGTTTCATGCTAAAGGCAGCAGCATTTTTTTGAGATTTTGTGGAATCCTGAGCATAGACATAACCCATGTAGGGCCATTTTAAGGACAAGCAAAAAACATGCTGCACTGAAGGGTAGTATGCTAATGAGCCCTAGATTTTTTAGGCACAGTGTAGTAATTCTTTGACTACAACATTGTAGTCCATGGAGTATGGTAATTACACTCCGATATCCAGAAAAAGACAAATCGGTTTCATGCTACTACAGTCCGAGACCAATCTTATTGAATGTTATGCACCCCTACTTAATTTATTAAGATTAGATCTTGTGCTAGGCAGTCAAATCTGCCAGAACTGACCAGCAAATAATGACAAAAAAGCAGATTTGTTGGTCCTGCTTTGTGACAGTATTGTGTCCCTGACTTATAAACTTGAAAGTGGAGAGAATAACAGGATTTGCATTAGCCAGCATTTTCTTAAGGGTACTAGGTCTAAACTCAAATGTATGTCACTATTTAGTGACTTCACTCCTTGGTGATTTGTCAGAAAACATATTTTATGATGACCAGACCGAATATATGAGGCAAAATATTCTGGGCATTCTGCAAAAATCTGGACAGGTGAGACATGGTAAGGATAAAAATAAGAATCATTTTTCACACTGTCTTTCTGACAGAGCTCTGTGTAACTTGTTTAAGAATAGGATGTGTTATTAGAAATAATGCCATTCTCAATTGTTTGTAAGCCAGTGTGTGATTATATCAGTGAAGTGAGATCCTCACCATAGCTGTTGACTGTGTGAATCGACATCAGAGAGCTTTCCTTTTCAAAGTGTATAAAGACATTGCCTGTTGTGTGATTTGGTTGATACTGATAGTGTTTACAGTGTTTCATAGAGAAAGATCTATGAAAGGAGCAAACATGACCTAGGCTGGCCAGTTTGCGTTTTCCTATTTTTTTATTAATTACATATTTGCTAAACCTAAATTTCTTGACTGTTTTATTTCTTAAAAACTTGGTTTATGGCTTGAACTTCTTGGCCATCTGTTGGTTTGTCATTCAGTTTCTAGTATCTTGATAGCAAACTCACTGCACAGGTATTTAGACTTTTAGATGGGATAATCACCTCGGCTTAAAATGGATTTATATAGGCATTGTATAACATTTATAAAGATAGTTAAAGCACATTTATTTAGATCTGTTTATTTTTCACTTAAACATTTGAACTGATTATTAATTTGATGAGCTGCACTATAAATTTGTTGGTTTATAGCCTTTTTCCCAGTTCAGCTTTAACTTCGGCTTTTGCAGGTATTTATCATTGAAGAAGTTTATGTTTGTATCATAAACGAAAAGCGCTTTACTATTATCCTGTGTGTGCCTCTTCTTGCTGCTCTTTGGTATTATCAGTTTGAGGTATTTATCATTGCAATTACTGTACAACATTTAAGAACTTATATCAGACATATGCAAATTAATTTTTTTAGGATGTGGATGCTGCAGATCTACTTCACATAATCAAACTTTAAATGTTTGAATTGCATATGGCCGACACCATAACATCAAACATTCAAAAGTTCGAACATAGTAAAAAAAACAAAGAAACAAAAAAAAAAAAAAATGAAACGTTTCTAGGAGGGGGCAGGCCCTCTGCACCCCCCACTACTTAAATATACCAACTCCGAGATCGCACTACATTGCAGAAAAGGGAAATCTTTCTGTTCCGCACTTTACGGAGATCTCCATTCAGACCGTTCAAACTTTTAAAAGTTTGATCATATAGTCTCGGCCATATGACATTCGAACTTTTAAAAGTTTGGTCATCTGAATATATATATATTTATATATATATATATATATATATATATATATATATATATATACACATATGTATATATATATATATATGTATGTATATATACATAACAAATCTAAGATTTCACTACAGTGTGCAAAAGGCACAGTGAGCTTGAAAACTAAATTTTCAAACTCTTTAGTCAGTATTTCAAGTGTTTGAATTTTTGACAGTTTGAGCACTTGAAATGCACCTATATGGATCTATGCCAGATGATCAAGTTATCAGAAACTTGAAATTTATACAGATGAGACCATATGATCGAGTTTCCAAAAACTTGATCATCAAAAAAAAAAAAAAAAAAAAAAAAACACAAAAATCTAGTTTTTTTACATTTATGCAGGGGGGCTGTGGCCCCCACACTCCTTGTAAACTGTAAATACCAACTCCAAGATCGCACTACAGTGAAGGAAAGGGCAATTTTCTCGATCCTCACTGTACCACAATCATAGGTTCATAGGTGTTTACTAGGCTAACAACCACAAGGGCCTTTTTAAGCCTAGCCATGCATACCAAATCTCTGACAAGTTTTGATACTCTTGATAAGTGTAAGCATGAGCCTGGGATATGAACCATTTACAGATTACCTGTGTCCATTAGAGACGTAGGTACCAAACCAGGCATGAATTTCCAATCTCCCATCTAATTGTCCAAATTGCACTTCAGTTGGATTAGAGAAAAACTCTGCTTCACATGGACGGGGGGCCTGTTCCATAGAAAGAGTAGTCTCTGGGATACATACCTGTTACTCCAGCACATCCTATTTATATCACAGGCAAGGTTTAAGTCTTTCAAATGAGTAATTCTAGTGCTGCTTGTTTTGTGGATGTGCAGGAGGTCCATCAGAGTGGGATCTGACAATGCCCTGTATGCCAGGCATAGATCTCCCCTCAAATGCCTGTAGGAGACGGAATAAAGGGATAGGCCCTTGAGGTGGTCTACATAGGACATATTACTTATGCCCTGTATTCTTTTAATGAGAAACTTCTGTGGACATTCCGATTGTTGGATATGCCTGGTTAGGTACATACCAAAGGGGTCATTGCACTCAGTGATAGGTGTAATGAATGCCGAATACAGTGGAGCAATGACTTCCTTGGACTTAGATGCCATACCTTGGTTTACAAGTTGCTCAACATAAAATGATTTCCTCACCTCTGTAGAGATGTGATAATCAGGCTAGATTACCATCTATGTGAATCCCTAAGTCACTGCAGATAATAAAGATTCAACACACTTTCTTTATTGGTGTTTTCAGTATGATTCCCTTCTCGAAAAAAGCAGACAACAAACGCTACAGTGACAGCTGCTCAGCCCTTACTTTAAAACCCAAGGCATCATGTGATGCTACATGGAAGAACATTCAATTCAATTACTTAATTACTTAAATTAAAAGTCCCAATAAATCAAAAAAAATATTATAACTAAAGCACAATGCTCACAACATTCCATATTAATGCATCACAGGAAAATCATCACTCAAAAAATCCTCAAAAAAATCACTAATAATATTAACCTAAGATATGACCACATAAAAACAAAAAAAATGAAACATAAAAAAGTTTAATTTAATATAACTAAATGAATGATATGCCCCTATAAAAAATATATATAGTGAGCAACTTTTTTTTTATTTTAAAATATATAGTAATTATAGTAAATCATAATTACATGAATAAATATATGGCCATTTAACCACATTAACCTTAAAAAATGCATTTAACCAAGTTATCAACAACTAGTCCTTTGATCAACTAGAAAAATATATATAGAGAAATATAAATATATCAATTTGCTGTCTAATTGATTAATTATATTTCTCTATATATATTAATTATATTTCATTATATTTCTCTATATATATTTTTCTAGTTGATCAAAGGACTAGTTTCTGAAAACTCAATCAACTGATAGAGATCCATGTGTGTGTGTGTGTGTGTGTGTGTGCATGTGTGTGTGTGTGTGTGTGTGTGTGTGTGTGTGTATATATATATATATATATATATATATATTTAACTCATTGACAGGGTACATTGCCTGTGTCTACAGCAATTTTGTTATTTTTTTGTACTTCATCTTGCATATTTTGTATCTTAATATCACAATTTCTGCTGAATTCTCATCGATTGCTGAAAGTAGAACTTCCACTCAGCGTCCAATTACCAGAATCATTTATTGTTAAAAAAAGGCACCACAAAATCATCACTGGTTCTTTTTCATGTTATTTCTTTCCTAATTGATACATTGCTTAAATACTGTTTTAGATCTCATAAAACCTCTGAAGTAAATTAACAGAATTTGATGCTAAATCCCCACACTGCTTTGAAATATTAGAACATTTTGATGAACCAATATTATGTCTAAAAATTGCAAAAAAGGTATATTTAATTTGTGCAAAGATTTCTTTCTCCCGAAAGACCTCTGGTTATAGGAGCAAGCCCTGTGTTTGGTGGGCTGAATGATGAAAATAAATAGCATGTAATGAAGAGTTTAATTAAACTTGATTATATAATCTGAGTGGGTAAGGGATTAATGTGAGTTTTAACAATCTGCTCTTTCCAGCTGTCATCAGTGACTAACATAACTAATTAAGATATAATGACTTATGAAGAGCTGGACTAAGCAGCACTAATTAAGTCAAACCGGCTTCCATTGCTGGAGCAGAAATTCATTTTATAGCTCTATACATTGCTATCCTGTTTATCTTTATGCACAGTGTAAAATAGATGACAACGTATAGCACATATACACGGGGCATTCTATATGATAAATATTACACATGGTACCAATGCACTTTGTTGTATTTAACATGACCTCTAAGCTTTGTTTGCCTGTATGTCATACTTTAACTCATTGCTAGTGACTGGGATTACTTTCAGTAATATGTAAATGAACACTTTTGTTAGAGCTCATGTATTTTCATTTCTGTGTATCTATTAATTTGGACTTTTCACTTACATCTACTCATGGCCAGATAGATACGTTATAAACATGTAATTGTATTGACATTGTCTAGTTTGTTCTAAACAAGCTATTCAGGAAGAATACACAACTGCACCTGTGATTGTGTGTGGATCTGAAAAACTCATCATAGGTCAAACAGTTTTATAGGTTCATAGGTTCATAGATTAGTACTAAGCTAACAGCCCTTGTGAGCCATTTTAGGCCTAGCCAATTATCCCTTGTGAGACTCAAACCCTGCACCTTGTGTTTGTAAGGCAAACACCTTAACCATTAGGCCACCCTCCCAACCCCATAACAAGGCTTGAACCCAGGACTCTGCACACCACAGACAAAGTGATTTACCATTAAACCATGCTAGTAAGTTTTGATTTTTTCCCTATTATCTTCTATCAGTGTTATTGCAAAATGATCTTATTTGTACTTTGCTTGTTTGGTTCATGATGTTTGAATAGGGTCACCAGTACAGCAGCATTGTTAACAATTTAAAAATAAAATAAATAGATAAATAAATCGATGCTTAACAGAATGATTCAGGTGATATGAAGTTTCCTTTTAAATGTATGTATTAAATCAAAAACGGAGTCATTTTCAAAGAAACTATTAAATTATCAGTCAGTGGTTAAACACAGGGTTTGTAAATGCATTTTGAAAGTAGAAATACATTGCTTTCTTTTAGTACTAGCATGTATGTCTCATTATGGTAGAAGTGATATATAGCTTCATTTTTAAATATAGCTTTTAAGAAAAAACTATGAATTGCTTTTAAATAATAAGTAATAGTAGAGGTAGGTATTTGGCTATGGCAAAAATCGTGAAGGTGGTTTGAGAATGAGTGATTACTGGGAACTACTATTTTTTCCTAAGCACTGTTACTCAAGGATGCACAAAGACTATGCAAACTGTAGATAACTGTGTTTGGAGAGACTGTACTCTGTTTTTGCTATTGATAATGAGGCAGTTTGTCAGAGTACAGGAATCCTGGGTTTATTCTGAACAAATTAATAGTCACTTCAAAGCTAGGACATTCTGTATGATTGCTAGTACCATGAGAGAACACTGGGAGTGCTGCCCATCTGTTATTTATTGTACACTTTCATCTTCTCTAGTAACATTATTGTTCAGTCTTCGCCTAATCCCTGTATTGATTTTCAGGTATTGCCCAGATTCTGTAAGTCACCTTTCTTTACAAGCAAACTGTCTCATAGCTGCATTTCATTTTCAGAAGTTAAGACTCCACATCTCTCTTGGACTTCTGTGCATTAGCAGGAGGGAAATTGATACGGTTAGGGTAGCCCACAGTTAGGCCGTAGTTGCATAACACCGCTGTCATCAGCGACCATGGCTGCAGAACAATGGATAATGGCTTATTATGTGAGATAGCCTAATCTAATGAGGCATTATAGAGATAAAATGCTTCATATGCACCTTAAAGTAAAAGCTAAGATCTAACTGCATGCCTGGGTACTTAAATGGGTGGGGGCAGTTTCTTACATATCACTGTTTATCCTTATATTAACTACTTGATGACACAGACTAGAGACAAACATAGATATTGTAGACTCAAGCCATGAAAGGCCTTGGTGGTGCAGCGGTTAGCATTGTCGCCTCACAGCAAGAGGTTCTCCCATTCGATTCTCGGTTGGAGCGCCTTCTGTGTGGAGTCTGTATGTCCTCTTCACTGTCGAGTGACGGTTAAAGACATGCAGGTAGGTGTGTGTGTGAATGGGTGTGCCTTCTTTGAAGGTTGGGCATCGGGCTGGCAAATCGGCACTGTAAAAATCCACTGCCAATCATTAGCGGACCGGAGTTCCGCTGTGGTGACCCCTAACTGGGAAAAGCTGAAAGAAGACAGACTTATAACTTGAATTGAAAAAGAAGTGGCATATTTGGACAAAATATACCATTCTGTTTCATTTGTCTGATTTACCTAAAAGCAAGAAATAAGTAGTTCTCATATTTACTTATTAGATGAGGGCCAGGTATTACAAATGCAATACAACTTAAAGCAACTGATTACTTAATATGAAGACACTCAGTCCAGTGTGAAGACATCATGTATTCAGAGAAAAGCATGGAGGCATATGATAAAGAAAAGACTGTGGAAAATGCTTCAGAAATCACCTAACATCTGAAAGGCATAAACATATACATGAGGGCAGCAGCATTAAGAACAGTAAACTTATATTGGGGAACTTTTATTCGGTGCCATTATGCTATACAATGGCTGAATGAAGCTATAATCTGCAAACCAAGACACATTAAGTAAAACTTAAAACACCAAAACTTCCTGCATTTTTTTCTTTATTAGAGGAATGGTAAATTTGTGACTAATATGCCAAAAAGTAGTTTTAGTACAGAAATAATTTAAGAAGCCTTATTTGCATAGTGTATGTTGTTGTATCCACAACATTTTCATGGATTCAGCGTAGTTTATATGAGTTTAGTATATTTTCTGCATTTTTTTCTACCTGAGTTTTAGGACTAAATATCACTCTGATCAGCTCAAAATAAACCTGTATGCTGTTCATGATGGAGCAGAAGACATAGATGCAGTTGCTTTTCTAGAACATGCAGTTGATGACTTATTAAATGTGTTGCACCTTAAGTCATAATGGATGTAATAGAGACAGTAGACCTGGGACCATCATGTAGATGGGGAAATTTAATAATCCTTGCACAGTAATATTCCCTTTTATGGCTTGATAATGAAGGAAATTATTTTGCAAAAAGCATGGTAGCTAGAAACAATGAAATTGTCTGAATAAATGTGGCTTACAATGGCCATAATTTCTGTAGGAACAGAAATGGTGAAGGAGTTTTGCCCTTACAAGAGATGCTCAATGAACAGATTAGAAATGTGATTTTACATAACAAAAGGGTAAAGCTCTGATATACCACACTAGAATTAAAAGAGATCTAAACAAGCTTCCGCACAAGGAAACAGTGTGTCACAATTGAAGCAGTGGACTGGCAGCCAGCAAAGGAAACGTGATCGCATATTGATCATTAGCACAAATTATCTTCTTTGACGTATAAGAGATCTCATAGTGCAGTGACTTATGTTTAACCATGGAGATGCTTAAATTGTTTGCATATCTACATAACTGGCCACTCTAAAAACAATATGCCAGCTCTACACTGCGGTGCATATTTGGACACCTCTATATCATAACAGTACATGGAGGTAGTTAGCACATAGGCTAGGATCAGATGAATGCTTCACTGTTTTAAGATTATGGAGGAATGTCACTTGTGGTGATGTAGTACTAATGCAAATTAATAGTCCTTTGAAAAGAAGGTTCATATATGCATTGTGACATGGCAGCTATTTAAATGCTGTTTGATGTTCTGCTTTGATGTGCAGTGCATTCACTGTATAGTATGGTAGTAATTGGTGATGGTAGCAAAATCTTTAGCATGAAAGTAAAATGCAAATGACATGTAAGATGCTTTGAAAATCAATGTGTATTACCCGAAATAGCAGAGAGGTTTTCTCTCATGGAGAGGGAGTTTTGTGACTGGGGGTAGAGATTATTGGGGAGCCTTGACCAGAAGAAGCTGAGAAATTCCTTGAGTCTAATTGTAGATACTCCAAGAGTGCTCGGGCCTGTTCATAGGTTTACCAGGAATTTTAGGTAGACGGTTCTAATTTGGAATGCTAAGTCTGTGCACAGTGAGATCTTGTTTTACTTTGGAAGAGTATTCAAATAACCATTGCTGAGAGCATTTCTGTGACTGGAAAACCCAGCTCCTATAAAAAAACAGGTGAAAAATAAAGACAAGTTTATTAAATTTAATAAACCTGTCTTTTCTATTTTTCCATTCATTTGATTTATTTATTTATTTATTTTATTTTACTTATTTATTTAATTTCCATTTATTTTACCGTTCAGCAAAAACATGGCCCCTCTGATTACCACATCAATGGTAACTCCCTAAGCACACAACCTGTGGTGAGAGACCTGGGCACTCAGGTTGATAACAACCTCACATTCTACCATTATGTAGCTCCAGTGGTCAGAAAAGCCTTTTACTTGGTTCATCACATAAGTAAAGGGATTGCATCCAGAAAAAAGGAGGTAGCTACCTTTCTTTACTCCTCCCTCATTAGACCAATAATTGAGTATAACGCCCTGTCTGGTATGTACCTCTCCAAACATCTACACCAACTGGAAAGGCCACTGAAACACCCCACAAAGAGAATCCATGGCCTCCAATACCTGTCCTATGCAGACAGGCTGAAATCACTATCACTCTGTTTGGTATCATACAGATTGCTCAGGGGTGATCTGTGTCTTGCCTACAAGACAATCTCGGACCCTGCCCTACTAGAGATGCTCCATATCTGCAAGTCTTACTCCTCATGCATTACCTGCTCGAAAGGCCTGAATCTAATGTACATCAACAATACCTGCTGAAGAGATAGTTTTGTCTTCCAGAGGCTGCCCCATCTCTGGAATAGACTTCCCATACACGTCAAACAGAGCACCTCATTGACCCTCTTCAAGTGCAACCTTGATGAGCGTATCGGAAACCACAAATTTGTCCCAGGGGTTCCACCTGTGTCCATCATTGACAGGGGTGGCAGGTGCTGACTGAGGTTTCTTTTTGAGAATAAACTCTTGGCTAGGCTTGTAAAGGCCCCAGGGCCATTAGCCTAGTAACCTCCTGTGATAACTGTAATATGACTTTAACTAAAAGGTATAAAAATAAAAGAAACGTTGTGATATGAAAAACCCCTTACTGAGATATAACAGCAAACACAGGTTAAGATAGTGAGAGAAGTCAGTGCAGAAAGTGAAAGGGAAGGACTTTTAGTGGATTAAACTGAATCCTATCAGAAGATTCCAATCATTAATATTATGAAGGATATGTATGTAGAGGCAGAGAAGCACAGACCAATAGTAATACATTCTCTAAGAGAAGAAAAGGAATCTTAACAGAGTCTTAGGTTCATCCTGTAAGGTGAAAACAGAGGGCTAGTCAGAATCATTGCTCACAGCAGCAGGTGTTTTGAGAAACAGATGCTGCAGAGGTAAAGGTAAAACAATTGCAAAATTCAGAGCAGAATAAAATCACTGGCATGAGTGACCTTTTTAGAGGAAGAAGAAGTGGAAGAAGCACCTATACTTGTATAGGTATTCCTACCACATTAACACAAACTATCCATATTGCCTTCTCAGGTACCCAAACCCATACTTTAAATTTTTACTAATATCTACTTAATCCCAAACTCACTCCCCATTATATCCTGAGTAGTCATCATGTCTACCAAACCTTTCACTTCTAACTCAAATACTAGTACTTATTACCATATCTTGCCTAACCTATCTCACCCAACCTCTTCAGTGCAAATCTCCCACCTCCATTTCATACAACTAACCCAATCTCCATGATGCAGATATATTCCTCAACATGCATATCACCCAGTCTCTACCCCTTCAATAATAGTATGCTCTTCACCTACAAACTCTTACCTAACCCCAAAAACTCTACTCACATCTATATTAGCCACATCCCCATAGAGCTTACACCCCATAGATTACATACCAAGCAACTAAAATTCCTCTTCTGCCATCTCATCTCTATCCTTCTCTCCGGCAACATTCACCCTAACCCTGGCCCTTCTCCCCCACACATCTCAACCTCCTCCCACAACTGGTAAACCCCTCCATTTCTCAGCTCTAAATTCTCAGAGCATATGCAACAAAATTCCTAACCTCCATGCCTGGCTTCTCCATAACCAACCCGATATTCTGGCCATCTCAGAAACCTGGCTCAAACCCCATATAAAAGACTCTTAACTAACACCACCCAACTACTCCATAATTAGGAAAGATAGAACACATAAAAAAGGAGGGGGAGTCGCTCTCCTCTACTTATCATCCCATTTAGTTACCCTCTATGCCAAACTTATTCCCAAATTTGGAAAAGGCAGAACTAATTCCAGCCCTACGTCATATAAACAAACAAACTTATATGCATAGTCTCCCTTTATATCCCTCCTGGAGACAATATCTCAACCCTTAAAGATATTCTCTCCTGGTTCTCTAACAACATCACTAATGAAACTATAATCCTGGGTGATGTTAATATTAACTGTTCAGCAATTCAATATCCTACAAACTCACTTCATATAAACTTGTACAACTTCACTCACCTTATTAACTCAACAACTATGCCTTCCAAGAACTTCCTTACTGGAAGCACCCTGGACTGGATTCTAGTTTCTCATCCACATTACATCTCTGATAGTGGCATTCTGCTCGACCCATTAGGCGACCACTTCCCCACTTTTGCCCACCGTCTTCCCTCCTCTGTACAACTAACTCATTCCTACACCTTCACTCACTGTCTAAAAAACTTTAATCGTAGCACATTCTCAAATGCACTAAAAAAAATTAACTGGAACCCACTAAAAACCCTTCCCTTAGAAAATGCTATTACCTACTTTAACTCAACTTTCCTCAACTTGCTTGACTCCTTTGCCCCGCTGAAAACAAAATGCATAAAAAGCAATCCTGTACCTTGGCTAACCAAAAATACCTTACTAGCCATATGATTCTGTGATAAAGCCTGGAAACACTACTCCAAAAATAAAACTATCACCACACTTAATGAATTTAAAACACTTCGGAACAAAGTAAAACAAAACTTATTATCTCAGACTGCAAAGTCTACTTCTCTACACTCCAAACCAACCATAACACCAACCCCAAAAATGTCTGTATGGAATCTTCTCCCTTCTCAACCCTGGCAGAAAAGAAAACACCTGCCCTGATCCAGATGCCTCTGACTTGGACTTAGCCACCCAATTTAACACTTTTTTTATCGATTCCATAAGTAAACTTACATCATCCTTCACTTCCCATTCGGCTTCCCCACCCTTATTTGCATCTATTCCTCCCTCCCCTAGCATCTCCTGCTCCCAGCCTCCTCCTTTCTCCTTCAAACCCATCCCTACAGCCACCATAAAAAACTTCTACTAACATTGAAACCTGGCTCCATTGCCCCTGATGATATACCCTCACATATCTTAAAAGTTGCCGCAGAAGGCATAGCTATTCCCATCTGCATTCTTATAAATAGATCTACTGCTGAATGTCAAGTTCCCTAGCTCTGGAAAAAGGCCTTTATTATTCCACTCCATAAAGGTTGTAATAACAATTATATCACAGACTTTCGACCTATCGCTATCTTATCCCCCATTTCTAAACTTCTCGAAAAATGCATCCATCTACAACTTCTACCTTACCTCATAAACAACCACTTCTAACCCCTACTCAACATGGTTTCAGAGCAGACCACAACACTACCACAGCTCTCCTCTCCTTCCTAGAAACAGTTAATAAGGCCCATGGCACAGGCCACATGATGTCCACTCTCCTCTTTGACCTCTCTAAGGCATTCAACACTATCTCTTATAACTGTCTTTTCAGTAAACTCTCCAAACTAAATCTATCTTACTCCTCTATTAATTGGTTTATCAGTTACCTCTCAAACAGGCAACAAGCAGTCAGATGGAAAAAAGCCACCTCCCCATTTCTCAGTACTCCCACAGGTGTCCCCCAGGGTTCAGTTTTAGGCCCCCTTCTATTCAATATATTCATAAACGATTTCTACCAAGCCATCCCAAACGCCAACCTTGTCCAATATGCTGAAGATTCAACAATAATCTGCTCTGCCTCTTCTATACCCACCCTAGTTAAATTAACCCAAGATGCCTTCTCCTCTACTGAGCAATGGGTGATGGACAACCATCTAGCACTCAATGCTACTAAAGCTAAACTCATGATATTTACTGCTTCCAAAACCACCATGCTAGATAAAACCTCATTCTCAGTCACCAGTCAAAATAATACTCCTCTCAAAATAGTCTCTAATGCTAAACTACTAGGAGTCCTGATCGATGACCAGCTAAAGTTTGATAATCATCTACAAGTAAATATAAAAAAAACACACAAAAAATAGGCATGCTTTACTGCCACAATGATTACATCTCTCCCTCCACTAGGCTAGCCCTTGCCAACACTTACCTTATCCCATCCCTCTTATATGGTGCCTCTATCCGTACTAACCTGCAATCCTCCCTCAAGACTAAACTCTCCTCTAGCTATAATAAAATAACAAAATTTACAACCGGCCATAGATCCACTTCCCATCACTGCACTGCCCTACACCAACTGAATTGGCTTGAGCTGTCCAATTACCTCATCTATATTCAACTTGTCCAAGCACACAAACTTATTTTCACCCCCTCTCTCTGTCCCTCTCTTGCCAACACCTTTAAAATGCACCAACCAAATAGACTTTGAGATCTAATTCCCAAAATCTAATTAAACTGCATAAACCTGCCCATCCACCAGGCAAACATCTAACGTCACAAGAAAAAATATTCACCTGGATACTGCAGCCAACGATGTAAAATTGTAAATAGCCAGAGAATACTGGAGCATATAAGGGATGTCAGGAATGCTAAGGAAATCAGTGCACTTGCAATGCACGTCAAAGAAGAAGGTCACACACTTGGTTTTAAGTTTTTTGTCCTTAAAATAGTCCCTGTTAATAAAAGAGGAGGTAATTTGAATAGTCGTACAGAAGGTGTTGAGCAGGAATGGATACTCAAATTCCAGGCGGATGTACCACCTGGACTTAATAATAAAGTATCCTTAAAACCTTTTTTAAGAGCAAGATCACTGAAACATTATTTGTATGTAATGTGTATATATAATACATACTTTTTAGTAATATTTACTGTGCTTAGCCTCTCTATATATATTTTTATACTTTTTATATGTACTGCATTTTTTGAACACACAGATTATATACTTATGTTTTTTATGAATATATTTGTGTGTGTGTGTGTATATATATATATATATATATATATATATATATATATATAATTTTAATACATGGCTTTATGAAGGTATTATTAGAGTTTTAAATAGGATATTTGTATAGTTGTTGACTATTTTATTTTATGACATTAGCACGTTGGTGTGCTAGCACTTTAATTTATACTCCACATCCTTTTATGTCTTGTTTTTATTGGATGCTATGTGATCTATGAGTCTATTTAAAATGTTTTGTTAAACCTGTTTAATGTTGGTCCGATGAAGTGGGAGTTGTCTGCGAAAGTGCTTACTTTCTCTGTGTTCTATTATATTAAACGTACTTTTGCTAACATGCCTGCTATGTGCCACCAAACATCTAATGTCCTTCTTTCTAGCATGCCATTGGAATTCCCTCCCATCTCTCATCCACACCACCGGCAGCCTCTCTTCATTCAAAACCTTACTTCACACACACCTAACTTCACTATGGGAATGCTCTTGCTCACACCCCACATAATCTCCCTACACTATAGTTACTGTCTATAAACTGTAATTCACAATAGCCTCCCATTGTTTTGTACCCCTAATAAACTCTAGGAATTAGCATAACTCCTAGAATGGTACAATTCAGTAGCCTAGAAATTAACTGCATGAATTAGCATAACTTAAAAAATTTAGATTGTTTCTGTTATTGCATCGTGTTAATATGTTAAACTGTTAAAAACTTCGACTGCTTGTAAATGGTGGGGTTGGGAGGTTGGCCGAATGGTTAAGGTGTTTGTCTTACAAACACAAGGTGCAGGGTTTGAGTCTCACATGGGATAATTGGCTAGGCTTGAAATGGCTTGCAAGGACAGTTAGACTAGTACTAACCTATGAACCTATTACTCTTATTCATTGTACTAATATCTGCACTCTCCTAATATGTGTTTTTCTATTTGTTTAATTTTGCTTCATTTGTGCACAATACATTTCTCTAATAACTTACTCTTATGTTAAATCTGTAATTTGTAATTTTCTGGAGCTTTTCTCCACAGGACTCCATTGAAAACAGGCTCCTCATGGCCAAATGGACTATCCTGGCAAACAAACTATAAATAAATAAATAAAATAAATAATAGATCAAGGCGATCTAGCCTTTGCTTCATGTACATGTACTGATGAAAATGTTCTTGTCTTGGCAGATTTACAGTTAATAAACAGTAAAAATAAATGGTCAGACCACCACAGAAACTTTCTTAGTAAAATTCGACAATGTTTTAATAAAAAGGTGAACAGATAAGTACATAAAACAGGTAAGGACCTTCACGGTATTAGACCGCTTCTTCAGACCATCAATGACAAACACAAAATCTGAATATAATTTATGCCAACATTTTTATACAATGGAACCAATAAAAATATAAAACAATTCTTGTAAAGCCAGTAAACATAAACAAATAGATGCCTATTCGACCACTGTAACCCAGTAATTTACTAGTGAATATAAACTAGTAGTTGAAAAAACAGTGAGTGTAATGACAGAATGTATGCCTTGTTGGAATAATCTTGCAGTCATATCACATATCACCACTGAGTGGTTAAAATAGGACCAATGAACACAAAAGAATAAGTATTTAAAAGAGCTTCAGTTATCCAATGGATGTAAAAACAGAGTACACACCCTGTCGAGTATAGTACTTCACTCATGACATAGAACAACATTGGTTAATATGTGGCCAATAGGAGCAATTTATTTATTTTATTTATTTATTTACAAGAACATTTACAAGAACTGGAAACTAAAATACATATTCAATTATTATTCTGACTTTTGACTTTTCCTGGTTAGGGGTTGCCACAGCGAAACTCTGCCCATGACTGGCAGTGGATTTTTACAGTGCCGAGTTGCCAGCCCAACCTTCAACGAAGGCATATTCACGCTCGCACCTACCTGCATGTCTTTAACGTCACTCAACTGCGGGGAGGACATGCAGACTCCATACAGAAGGCACTCCAGCCGAGAATCGAATGGGAGAACCTCTTGCTGTGAGGCGACAATGCTAACCGCTGTACCACTGCGGATTCTAGTGAGTGTTAATATGATCATTAGTCATCACTTAGCCAATAGACAGAGGAAACTAAAGACACACCCTCTCAGAATAAACATCTTTGAAAGGTTGGCATGTGCTTAATAAAACACAGAAATCAGAAATACACATGCAGTAACGGCCATTGTATGGAAAAACTAAATGCATGACATCTAAAGTTGATAGTGTTTTGCTAGCTGACTTATTCCCATGCATAAAAAACATGCACACAAACTCGTTGGCACATTGTAATACATAAATGTCAATAATCATCAATTATTCAAGGTACATAAAAATAAAGTACATGCCCTCTTAAGCATACTACTGCAATCATAATATAGATTCAGCATTGATTAGTTAATACATGGCCAGTAGGCATAAGAACTGGAAACTAAATACATATAAAATAATGCTAATATAGTCATCATTCATCACATAGCTAGAGATTAGAGAAAACTGAAAACATGCCCTCAGATTGAGCATCTGTGAAAAGTTGCCATATGCACAAAAGAAGACAGAAATCTAAAATACAGATACAGTGATGGCCAATACACACCATTTAGAAGTGACCATATTTAGCTAGCTGAAACAAAATTAAGCTAAAAAAACTTACATACAGACTCAACAGTGTATTATGATATGGACATCCCATGAATCAATAATTAATCACAGGCAAAGTCGTCAAAGGAGCTTTCACCTCGTCTCCTGCCTTGCTTACGTTTTGGCACTGTTCACGGGTTCTGCAGTTCCCTGCTACATCCTTGGCAATCTCAGGCCAATAAAAGTTCTGCATAATACATCTCTTGGTATGCTTTATGTCCATATGACCTGCAAAGGGAATGTCATGGGCTATGGCTAGAAGTGCCAGATCGTAGGCTCTGGACACTGCCAGCTGCTGTGTTCTCTCACCCTCTAACCCTACTTTAGTGGCCTCATGGGTTCACACTTCTCTGTACAGTAAACCTTTGTCATAGTATACAGATTCCCCCTTTCCTTGAGAATCAGGTGCCTCCCTAGCAACTTCCCTCAAGCCTTGTAATGTAGGGTCTGAGAGCTGAGCCTGTATCAACTCTCTCTTTCTTTGTAAACCTTACCATCTCCCCTTCCACAGGAAGTCTGGTATCTTCTGATAATGGTGTCTTACTGTCAGCCAGGGTACTACTACTACTCACCTCTGCCCTTGCAGTCACTTGATCCAAGGGCAGATCAGTATCTACCAGCAGCTGTGGCTCACCTTCAGTCTCACTGCGGCAGGGTAGCTCCCTCCCTGAAGTAACCACCTCACCAGTCCTGGCTTCAAATGTGTGGTCTGTCTGGGTCCCCCCAGGCTGCCAGACCCTCATGCTTGTCTCCAAGGCTAACTGCATGCACACAAGGTACTGCATCAATGAAATCATTTACTGTCAGGACATCTGCAGGGATATCCTCAAACACAGCTATTTGCTTGCTTCCTTTTCCACCATCCCAGTCAAGGTGAACCCTAGCCAAACGTATTTGGAGTGGGGTCCTTCCTAAAGCTCTGACTGGAGTAGACTGCCCAAGCATGTAGTGTTTCTCTTTAACCATTGCAGACTTCACAGTGGTTAGGTCAGAGCCTGTGTCTGTCTTAGCAGTAACCTGCTTCCCATCTACTAAGATAGGATATAACCTCTTGTGTTAGTTTGGTCCCCTTGTTGTCTCCAGACAACTTACTGCTGGCATTCTGTCATTCCCACTTACTGGCTCCACCATGTTTTGTTCCCCACTTTGTCTCTGTGGACATCTACATGGCCCCACTGGTTACATTCAAAATATTTAACCCTTGACCCTGGCTGTGTACCTGAACTATTAGTTTCCCTGTTACTGGCAGACTCTGTTGGGGAAGTTTAGCCTGCCCACCATGGGTTCCCTTAGATCCATGTGCAGCATTGGGTATCCCTTTCCTGTACAGTGATGCCCTGCTTGCTAAGTAAAGGTCTCCATTTTCCCCAAATTATCTGTGGTGTTACATTCTCTATCTGCCAACCAGATTCTCATGTCCTCAGGCAAACCGCTAAGGGCTTGTTCCATCACCAAAAGGTCTCCCAGCCCTAAAAAAGTGATGATCTGACACCCAATCACCCACCTATGAAAATAAGTGCTTAGTTCAGTAATATATTCATGCACACTTTATAGGCAGGTAGGTTCATAGGTAGGTACTAGGCTATTGGCCCTAGGGCCTATACAAGCCTAGTCAAAAAGGTACCCTGGCTTTCGCCACCCAAGAAAATTATTTTCCTGTGCCCCTGTCTAGCAGAAACACAGAAGTGATCCCTGGGGTGAATTTCCTATTACCCATCCAATCATCAAGATTTTTCTTGAAGAGTGTTAATGAGGAGCTCTGTTTGACATAGATAGGTAGTCTGTTCCAGAGTATGGGAAGTCTTTGGGACAGGAATCTATCCCTCCAGCATGTTCTGTTTATTGTGGTGACAAAGTTTAGGTCCCTAGAGCATGTAGCTCGGAGGGATTGGGATTTCTTTAAGTGGAGCATGTCCAACAGCTCTGGGTTTGACATAGCTTTGTATGTTAGGCAGAGATCGCCTCTGACTAGGTGATATGCGACGGAGTAAAGCTGGAGTTTTTTGAGACGGTCTTCGTAAGGCATCTGTTTGAGGCCAGTAATCCTCTTTGTGAGGTTTTTTTGTGGCCTTTCCAGTTGTTGTAGATGTCTTGTGAGGTACATACCAAAAGGGGCGTTGTACTCTATAATGGGTCTAATGAGTGATGAGCAGAGGGGAACAATGACCTCTTTTTTTTCTGGATAAGAAACCTTTTGTGATGAGGTGTGCCATGTAGAAGGATTTCCTGACCACTGTGGTGATGTGATTATCAAAGGAGAGACTACTGTCCACCTGTGTCCCAAGGTCTCTTATCAAACTTTCGGTGTTAAGTAGACTACCGCCTATGTGGTAGTTCATGGGTACAGAGTTTTTCCAAAGGGGATGACAATGCACTTTTTGGCATTGAGCTTGAGACCATGTCTTTGACACCAGGTATCTGTCTCAGTGAGGCCCTTTTGTAGGATGTTCACATCGTTAGGAGTTTCAATTATGGCTCCTAGTTTGTAGTCATCTGCGAATTTAGTTAGCCAAAGACCTTCTGTGTTAGCCTGTACTTCAGAGAAGTAGATACCAAACAGGAGATGACCCAGGATTGAACCCTGCGGTACTCCACTTGCCACTGGTCTGAAGTCTGATTTGGAGTCTGCTACTTTCACGGTGTGGATTCTGTCAGTAAGCCAGTTGGCAACCCATCTTGTGACATAGGGATTTATACCTAGTTCAGTGAATTTATCCATAATTCCAGAGTGGGGGATGGTGTAAAACGCCTTGGCGAGATCTAGATAGGCTGTGTGAACAACCTTACCCTCATCTATGACTTTGGTGACTACTTCAAATAAGTCTATCAGGTTTAGGAGACATGATCTGCCTTTTACAAACACAAACTGTGTGGGGTCCAGAGTTTGGAGATCTCCATTGTCTTTGTTTATGAGTTCCATGATGATACGTTCCATGGCCTTGCAGACGAGTCTCATCAGGCTAATAGGGCGGTAGTTCCCGGGGTCTGTTGTGGCCCCCCCTTTGTGGAGTGAGATAACTGTCATGGTGCGCCAGTCAATGGGCACAAAGTGTGAGGTGAGGCTATGATTGAACATGGTACTTAGGTGGGGTGCCAGTTCATTCTATAGTTCATGTAGAAGGCAGCCTGGGATGTTGTCAGGTCCCATGGATGCTGTGTTCTTGGCTTTGGAGAGTGAGGGTTTTACCTGTGCATCCGTGATTACAGGAACTTTGCATTCTTCCAGTAGAAAGATAGGCCTTTTAGGGGGTGAGAGGGGGGTAAAGTTAGCACTGAACCTATCTGCCAGGATGTTGGCAATATCATTTGGTTCTGTATATTTAGTGTCATTGTGCTGTAACTCAGAGCAGATCTGAGTGTTGCCATTGAGATTTTTGACATAGCTATAGAATGCTTTGTGGTTGTCTTTAGAATCAGTGGCAATTTTGTTTTCATAACTAGCTTTAGAGGATTTTATGAGGGATCTCAACTTCTTACTGAGGCTGACCAGGGAGTTTCTCCAGTCGTGGGATTTTACTCTTTTTTGCAACAGTTTCTTTCTTCTGTTGTAGAGTTTGTTTATGGCAGAAGACCACCAGATTGGCTTCCTTTTTTTGGAGGATAGCATCTTGATTCTGCTAAGGATAGCATGATCCATGCACTCGTGTAAGTGCTTATAAAGTGCATTTGTGTAGGATTTAGCAGTCGTACCTCTATTGTCCATCTGCATGGGTGTCGTGAAGTTTGCCACTACTGTCTTAAGAAGCATGAAGTTGGCTTTGGAGAAATTGTTTACGGTTGTTTTCCTAATGGGGGGGTGGGAGCGGGATGTGGATGTCTAGGGTAATTAGCTTGTGGTAGGATCTGACCAACAAGGAGCTGACCTCTGGTGTGGAACACTGGTTACCCATGTTGGTGATGACCAGGTCTAGGATATTGCTATCCCTGGTGGGGGTGTGGATAAGTTGATCCAAGGCGTTGGAATTGATGATTTCCAGAAAACGTTGAGCAAAAGAGTTGGTACATGAGTAGTTTTCCCAGTTAATGGTAGGGTAGTTGAAATCACCCATTATTAGAGTGTTGGGTTATACCTTAATATTTTCCAGTGTATCAAGAAAAAAGGAGTGGGACTCCTGGGGCATGGTGGGGGGGGGGGGTCTGTAGCAAGCTACAATCTGGATTGCGGTTTTGCCCAGAGTTAGTTGAACTTGGATAATCTCGGATGCATTATAATGAGCAACTAGCTTGGAGGGGTGGATATCCTTAATGAATATGGAGATGCCTCCACCTTTAGTGCTTCGGTTTGGGTTTGGTGGCTGAAAGGTGTGGTATGAATTATAGCTTGGTAATGCATGAGTGCTCTCTGGAGCTTTGAACAAGGTCTCTGTCACTGCACAGAAGTCAATATTCTCCATTTTAAGGAGTGCCTCGAGTGAGTGCATTTTGAGGTTTAGACTTCTAGCATTGAGTAGCATTACCCTCAGATTTTGTTTGCTTGTACCTGTTACGGTGGTGAATTTGTCATTTGAACCTTGCCTAAAAAAGGCACTTTAGGGGTGGCAAGGGCCTTTGCCAGTATCGGGAATCCCAAGGGCGACAGGTGCAGGCCATCTCTGGCAAAGCAGCGTGGTCTGTCGATCATGTCATCGCAGGCAGACAGATACTGGATTCCCTTAGAATGACACTAGAAGCTTAGCCAATTGTTAAAGTCAATCATTTTGTCTTTGTACTGTGATGTCATTCTGGGTGATGGCAGGATGCTACTCAGGGCTAGGGTCATACCGGCCTGGGCTACAAGATCGGAGAGCTCCTCCATGTCTCTTTTCATGTAGTCCAGGGAGGTACGTGCATTGTCATCCCCTTTGGTAAAAACTCTCTACCCATGAACTACCACATAGGCGGTAGTCTACTTAACACCGAAAGTTTGATAACAGACCTTGGGACACAGGTGGACAGTAGTCTCTCCTTTGATAATCACATCGCCATAGTGGTCAGGAAATCCTTCTCCGTGGCACACCTCATCACAAAAGGTTTCTCATCCAGAAAAAAAGAGGTCATTGTTCCCCTCTGCTCATCACTCATTAGACCCATTATAGAGTACAACGCCCCTTTTGGTATGTACCTCACAAGACATCTACAACAACTGGAAAGGCCGCAAAAAAACCTCACAAAGAGGATTACTGGCCTCAAATAGATGCCTTACAAAGACCGTCTCAAAAAACTCCAGCTTTACTCCGTCGCATATCGCCTACTCAGAGGTGATCTCTGCCTAACATACAAAGCTATGTCAAACCCAGAGCTGTTGGACATGTTCCACTTAAAGAAATCCCAATCCCTCTGAGCTACACCCTCTAGCGACCTAAACCTTGTCACCACAATAAACAGAACATGCTGGAGGGATAGATTCCTGTCCCAGAGACTTCCCATGCTCTGGAACAAACTACCTGTCTTTATCAAACAGAGCTCCTCATTAGCACTCTTCAAGAAAAATCTTGATGATTGGATGGGAGATAGGAAATTCACCCTGGGATCACTTCTGTGGCTCTGCTTGACAGGGGCACAAGAAAAGAATTTTCTTGGGTGGCAAATGCCAGGGTACCATTTGGCTAGGCTTATATAGGCCCTAGGGCCAATAGCCCAGTACCTACCTATGAACCTATGCTCCTTAATCTTCTTGTTTCTCAAAACAACTGGCTGCTGTGACAGGTTACAGATATGAGAATGGTATGACCACCCAACTCTGTGTCCTGGAATACCACTGCCACTTCCCTGGAAATGTTTTCTGTTACCTAATCTGTCTCTTTCATCAGGTCACTGGTGCCTACATGGACCACAGGATTCATCCGCTCCTCCCCCTTGGTGACCACCTATGTAATCTTCTCCCAGTTCTTGCCAAGAGTGAGCCCAAGACAAGTTTCATTGCAATTTGATCTCCCCTGTCAGGACTTTAATTGGTAACTGAGTCCCCAGTTAGCAAAGCACACATCTTTCTTCTCACTCCCTGGCTCTTTCTTCTTTCACTTCCTGTTATATATGTCCATACTCCTTTCTGCACCCTTTACTCCTTTAGTTCCACTCTATCTTCAGCCCTATGCAGTAGTTGTGGTGCAGCTAATCCCTTTTCAATCTCATCTGCACTCTCTCTAGAAGACCATCCCATTGCTTTGTCACTTTCAAACTGTTTCCCTGATCTCTTCATCATTTTAGTTCCTGCATAGCCACTTCTGTTGCTGTCTCCACTTCATCACTTTGCACAGCTGTCTGGATGTGGCGGTCGACTTTCACTTCCTAACTTGTGTCTTCTGTTCTAAGTTATGTCTCACTTTCTTTAGCTTTACTAAGTGCCCAATGACTTACCTTATTACTCTTGATAACCTTTGTCTGGGCATTTTGCCCTCTGCCTTTCTGTTACTTAGCTCTGACCTGATATCTGATATGTCTTCTCCAGTACCACTTTACCCTTTCTAGCCCTATAAGCCAGTCCAGTAAAGAACAAACCTCTTATTAGGCTTCCTACTCTTTAAACTCTTTCATCAAGACAGACACTTCTCTTCCTCACTCTGCAAAGCCAGTCACCATCATTCCCTTGTGCATCCTCAGAAGTTAATCACTTTCTCAATCAGCTCTCCACACTCTCAGAATAAAACTGCACTACACAAATGACCACTTCTGTCTGCCAGTTCCCAAAATCTGTCCGGAGCTCACCCTCACATTAAAGACTATTCCACCTTTTCACCGGGTTCATATGGGAGTTTTAAAGCACACTGAGTGAAAAAAGCCCAGTGCAGATATTCTAGCTCCAGCAATATAAACTCACCTCCTCCAGTTCTGTACATATCTGTCTCTCTATGTATTTGTTACATATATATATATATATATATATATATATATATATATATATATATATATAAAAACAGTAAAACAGTGATGGCCTATGTATAATGTGTGTATGTATGTATGTATATATATATATATATATATATATATATATATATATATATATATATATATATATACTGTATATGTATAGGTATGTATGGTATTCACCTTGCATAACTTTCTGCCTTGATATCCACTCCGCTATTCTTTTGTCTTCACCACTCTTTATATTCTCCATCCTTTAGCCATGTTTATAACTCACTCCTTTTATCTATCCCTTCCCTCCCACCATTTTCTATTAGCATATTGTACGCAAACAACATCTTTTGTCATGTTCTATTTTGTAAATACTGTTATACTTCCTGTATCCTAAGTGACACTTTACTTACTGTACCTTAATGTTTTATTTGCTGTATCTCCCAGTATAGGCTGAGCCTGCAATTGGTCATTTTTTAATCAGTGTCCTAACCCAGAAAATAAAACTTAAACCAAAGTCTCTAGCTCCCATATTGTCTCCTAAACCTCCCCTGTTCTCCAGCAGATGACACATTCTTTATCACCTCAGTGACAAACTGTTTTTCCTTATGATATGTGCATCACCCATCTTGTTTCCAGCCTTTTTTAGTAGCTTGTTTTGCTCTTTTCTTGCTGTCCCTTTCTTCACTTCCTCCCTATTCCCTCTTTCAAATCCCTCCTCACTTTGTCTACTACACACACACACACACACACACACACACACACACACACACACACACACACGTGTGTACGTGTGTATGCATGTATGTATGTATGATATTTATTACTTATTTTATATATTTATTTCCTTTTGTTGATTGGGGTAATCTGACTGTACAGGAGCTTCTTTTCAGCACAGTCTTGGGGAGAAAAGCTTAACAAGCAATCTAATCTGCATTGATTTTGGCATTGTAAATATACAGTTTATATGCAAAAGCACAATTTACATTTGTGGATGTAAATTTAAAAGCAATACTATTTGCAATCACATTTAAAACAAATTTACATCCTGACACATTTTTTTCATCTACAGATTTTGTAGATTACATTATAAATTTACAGATTACAGTTTCACAACCAACTGATAAAACCAACAATCAACCAAACCAACAGCTACCATAAAATCTGCATGTTTATATATGCCCATTAGGCTGCTTTGATGTTATCTTGGAAAACAGTTACTCATTGCCCTGTCTTCTGCAAGACAACTCTTCAGTAAATTATAAGCTCTTATGGTGATTCAGTGCTATCTCATCTTTTACAAATATAGGGCAATTTTAATATTCAATCCTTCCTGTAAGTCTAAAATGATTTCAGAATTAACACTGGCCCAGGCTATTTACCTCTTTATTTTCTATCCAGAACCAAAAACATCAAGAAAGATCTTAACACAGTCTGGATGTACGCAGGTAACACATTGACAGGAAAAAAATCATGAGTTCTAATAACTGATGTGAGAGTGTTCAATCTCGCCGTTTGTTCTTACACATGGGTTCGGAGCCGATCCTCGGCTCCGAGTCGGCCGCTTGGCAAAGCTCTGCATCGAGAAGAAGCTCGAGACCAACCTATCTCCCACAATTCCCCTCTGCCTTTACCTCAGATCTAGTTTGCCGCTGCAACGTTCGCATCATTTTTGATGAGCTCGGACCACCTGACAGATAAGATTACTTTTTATCTAAGAATTTTAGATAATTTTTTCTCCTAGTTCACCTTTAAGTTTTGTGTGTGTGTGTGTGTGTGTGTGTGTGAGTCGAAGGTTTCTCTCGTGTACGTATATATTTTTATATATATATATATATATATATATATATATATATATATATATATATAGTAAGTTAGTTCCCTCGGGGCCTACCCCACCCACTAAACTTCTAAAACTACTGCTGGATTGACAAAACTACTGGATTTGACTGAACTTACTGGCTTTTGACATTATTATTGGCTGTTACTGCCTGTTCAAGACTGTGTGGAATTCTATAGTCTTACTGGATTTGGCTATTATTGTATTATTGTTATTATGTCTGAGAAAGCTAAGTCAGGCTTCAAACGGTGCCAATGTGGACAGAAAATGTCTGTCACAGACAACCATAGTTCCTGCGTCTACTGTCTTGGCCCTCTCCATCTGCAACAAGACTGCTCCATTTGTCATTCTTTCAGTGGAAGGGTCATGACAGATAGGCGCAGGAAACTCATGGATAGAGGCCTTTTGAAGCCTGCATTCCAAGAGGCTCTGGATGCATCGGACCAGACATTTAAATCCTCGAAGGAATCGAAGACGTCAGAGCCCATGTCATCGGCTCCGAGCTCTTCATTTAAAGTTTGCTCACCGGTTCCACAGACCTCGGGGCTGAGTGTTGAACTTTTGTCTGTTACCGAGCCTCGAGTCTTGGAACCGGTGACGGAGCTTCCACCTCCTGTGCTCTTGAGGTCGGCTCCGTCTTCGATTCCTTCGACGCGTTCTTCTAGATCCCTCTCTGACACTGATGTAGACCGCATGGTGCAGAAATTCATGGAGAATACGGCCTTGTCCAAACTCATCTCAGTCTCTTCCCAGTTGGTGTCGAGACTTGAAGGCCTTCCCTTATCTCCATCTGTTCCTCCTCCGAGGCCTATTCAGTCTTCGGAGCCGGGAGTGGCTGATCTGATGATCGTGGAGCCCTTGGTGCTGGAACCGTCCTTCTTTCGGTCGGCACCGTTCACCTCGACTCCGACTGACCCATTACCGGAATCGCGGAGCCGACGATCCATCCTTGGTTCGGGGACCGGGAGTCGGACCGATGTTTCGATTCCGACTCTCCCTCTCGGTGCCTCGGCTCGGATCGACTCGGCTCCGTCCTCGGGGTCGATGCCCTCGGTCCCCGTCTCGGGGATCCCTCTGCTTTCTTCGGAACCGAGGGATTCCTCGACTCGGGACCCGGGGGCCTTTGACCTCATGAGGAAGGTGTTGTCAACTCAGACAACCACTTCAGCAGAGACCGCTTCTCCTTCCCATAAAGATCCGTTATCCTCCTCTGCACCCACGGCTACGTCAAAGCGTCGAGCACCGGTGTCTCAGCCACCCCCAGAGGGAGCCCCCTCTTCCTTGGAGGCTTCATTGGATGCCCCCCCAAGGAAGTTCCGAGGAAAAGATTGTGTAAGAGGAGACACTTGGATTCTCCACAAGAATCCTTAACATTGGACACTGACTTAGATGAGTCAGAAGGGTCCCTGAAATCACCCTCAGAGGATGTCTCTTTTTCTGACATCCTGGAGATCTTGAAACAGAGAGGTGATTGGCAAGCCCTACCCCCTTCTGAGGATGAGTCAGTCTTGCTGAAGGCATTCGGTGCTCACCCTTCTTCCTCCTGGGTCACTCCGCCCTTCGATGAGTTGATGGAACTGATTGCTCGAAGGGCGTGGGAGACACCTGACACAGTGGAGCCAGACCCTAGAAAGCCTAATAAATATATTACTGCCCCTCAAGACAAGGCTTATCTCACAAAAGGAGTTCCAGTGGACGCTATGGTGGTGGCAGCGGCCACTAAAAAGGAGATGTCTGAATCTTCCTCATCTGTCCATCCGCCTAACAGAGATTCTAGGACTATGGACAGGTATGGGAAGTGCATTTATAGTTCAGCTGCTTTTTCCATGCGATCGCTGAACTATTTGACACATTTCACACGGTTACAGAGGGATCTAATCAAAGAGTTGGGAGATACCCTCCAGGGTACTACAGATGCTGCTGTCTCAGAAAAAGTTACAGCACAACTCAATACCCTTACATCTATTGTGAACTCGTCCATGAGGCTCATTTCATATGCAGCCGAAGGATCGAGTAGGGCTGCGGCTTCAGTGATTGCTCTTCGTAGACAATCCTGGATGCGCTTATGTTCCTTTGTGGAAGCCTTCAAGTCTTCCTTTACTAATGCCCCATTTGACGGTGCCACTCTCTTTGGCCCAAAAGTAAAGGAGACCCTTACCCGGTGTGAGCAAGAGGGAAAGACTCTGTCTGCTGTCGGAGTCTGTTTTTCCACCCCATCCAGACCGTACCCCAAAGGGCAACGTGGTGGAAAAATGTGGTTTCAAAAACCCCAAGGCTCTTTCCCAGGCACACAGGGTGATGTCCCCTCTAGAGGCAGGGGGGGGCAGAGGTGGAAGACGTCACCCTGGTGGCAGAGGGGGTCCGCAAAACCAAGGTGACAGGGATACACTCCCCGAGAAACCTTTCCAGCACTCCTGAGAGGAGGCCCGGCTGTCCTGCTCTGGAGGCAGTCGGGGGTCGCTTAGCTTTATACCCTCCGGCCTGGCAAAGTCTTACATCAGACAATTGGGTAAAAAGTATTACCAGAGGTTACAGAATTCCATTTCTATTACCCCCATTTCCGCAGAAAAGACTCCCAGATGTACCGCCCCATCTGCGAGACCCTGCAGCTATAGAAATTTCAAAGCTGCTAGAAAAAAGAGTCATCCAACCAGTCCCGGTGGACCAAAGAGGATTCGGAACTTACTCAAGGTTCTTTTTAGTTCCAAAAAAGACAGGGGACTGGAGGCCAATTCTGGACCTAAGCAAACTCAATACCATCATCAAGAAAGAAAAGTTCCGGATGGTCACGCTTCAATCGATCCTTCCATTCTTACAGAAGGATGACTGGATGTGCTCAATAGATCTAAAGGACGCATACTACCACATCAAAATGGCCAGGGTGTCCAGGGATCACTTGCGCTTCCGGCTGGGAGCCAGTCACTTTCAGTTTCGAGCCCTGCCCTTTGGTCTGACCTCAGCCCCCACGGTCTTCACCAAATGTATGGCAGTGGTAGCGTCTCACTTGAGACGCCTAGGATTTCAGGTGTTTCCGTATCTGGACGACTGGCTCCTTACTGCCACCACCGAGCGTCGACTGATTCAGGCCAGGGATTACACACTAGAACTCTGTGTTCATCTCGGAATTTCTGTAAATTTCGAAAAATCTGTTTTACAGCCATCACAGCATATCTCATTCATAGGAGCAGAATTGGATACTCGTTGCTTAATTCTAAGGCTTCCTCCAGAAAGAATAGCCTCCCTACAAAATCATATATCTCTTCTCCTGTTGTCCAAAAAATCCTCGGCAAAACTGGTTCTGAAAGTTTTGGGTCTCATGGCAGCTTCCCTCATTGCGATACCCTTGGGAAGACTGCACATGAGAGTCCTTCAATGGCTGCTATTCGCACAATGGTCATTCCAACGGTTACTCCTGACACACGAAATTCACATCACGAATATCTGCAAATCGCACCTGTCTTGGTGGCTTCAGACTTGCAATCTCTCCGGCGGCCGACCATTTGTGCTACCCACTCCGACAGCTATGGTGACCACGGACGCTTCACTGATAGGGTGGGGGGGCATCTTTCAGGGACAGACAGTCCAAGGTGAGTGGACCAATCTAGAGTACAATCTGCACATCAATATTCTGGAGATGAGGGCAGTGTTTCTAGCGTTGCAACACTTTTCTCCCCTTCTACCTCTAGGGACCATTGCAGTTCAGTCGGACACATGTCCGTAGTCTGGTACATAAACAAACAAGGGGGAACCATATCTTATCAACTATGCAGATAGGCCATGATTATTTGGCAATGGGCAGAGTCCACGGGTCGCTTTCTGATAGCAACGCACATCCCGGGGTTATCCAACGTCATAGCGGACAGGTTGAGCAGAGCCATCCTGTTACCTCACGAGTGGTCCCTCAAATGAACAATTGCGGACAAGATATTTCACAAGTGGGGCCAGCCTTGCTGCGATCTGTTTGCGTCTCCAATGAACGCCAAATGCAGAAGCTACTTTGCCCTATTACCCCCTCCAGGGGAAGTCCCCAGGGACGCTCTGATTCACGATTGGCCCCTGGGCCTCCTGTATGCCTTTCCTCCTATACCTCCGATTGCAAAATTTCTACAGAAAGCCAACAACCTGGAGAGGACAATAATCCTCATTGCCCCATTCTGGCCTCGTCAAATTTGTTTTTCTTTTCTTCAAGCACACCAAATTCGGGAACCCTGGATCCTGGACCTGGAGCCGGATCTACTGACCCACTCGTCAGGGGCTCCCCACCCGTCGCTTCTTTCCCTCAGACTAGCAGCTTGGCTGCTCCGCTTCCCTTCTTAGCCAGGTCTGATCTTCTTTCCCATGCGGTTCAAAATATTCTAGTGGCTTCTCATAAAGCTTCCACTACAAAAATTTACACCAGTAAGTGGAAGCGTTTTGTACACTGGGCAAATACACAACATTTGGATCCCTTAATAGCCCCACTGAACAGAGTCTTGGAGTTTCTATCCGTACTATTTCACCAAGGAGCTTCTCCTGCCACTTTGAGGGTTCAATTGGCTGCCATTTCAAACTTTCATGTGGGAGAAAATGGGGCGCCTATTGTGGCTCATAGGCTTTGTAAGGCCTTTCTAAAAGGGTCTTTCCATATCAGGCCACCAGTAAGGGTTCCTACAACACCATGGAATTTGAACCTCCTATTATCACAGCTAATGCTACCACCCTTTGAACCAGCCTCTTCCTGTTCTTTGAAGTTTTTGTCATGGAAAACCCTCTTTCTGGTAGCTATTACATCAGCCAGACGGGTATCAGAACTTCAAGCTCTTTCCGTTAAACACCCATATTTGATCTTTCACTCTGATAGGGTATCTTTTCGCACTAATCCATCATTTCTTCACAAAGTTTGTTCTGTCAATAACATTAATCAGTCCATTGAGCTTCCCACATTTTTCAAGAACCATTCCAATAAGTTGGAATATATGTTACACAAGTTGGATGTTCATAGACAACTCAGATTTTACTTGGATAGAACAAAGGATCACAGAAAAATAGATCAGCTCTTTATAGCTTTTGCGGACAGCAGAAAGGGCATGGCAGTGACGAAGCGAACCCTTTCCAAGTGGCTATCCGATTGTATTATTTTTGTTTATACTGCTTCTGGGCAGAGCTTACCCGTCAAACCCAAAGGACATTCTACTAGAGCAATATCTACATCCCTGGCTCATGCGGCCCGCCTACCATTGGACACTATTTGTGCGGCCGCCACTTGGTCTAAACCACATACATTCATTACTCATTACAAAGTGGATAGGGTTTCCAGGGACAGGGCAACCTTTGGTTCCACTGTGCTCAGGAACGTTCTTCCGTGAGTTTCTCAGGATCACGGAGCTAGGGACGCTACCCATGTGTAAGAACAAACGGCGAGATTGAACACTTTGACATATAGAAGTTATGTCCTTACCATAACGTTCCATGTGGAGTGTTCATCTCGCCTTTGTTCTTACATTCCCACCCTCAGGAAGAACGTCCAGTTTAGGTGTCTGGTTTGGTTCTCCCGCTTCTATTTCTCTCAGTTGTTACGGCTGTTTTCAGCTATGCCTTGGCATGTATGTTGTATGCTTCATTCCTGTTGGGGTCTGGTTTATTTGCAAACTAGATCTGAGGTAAAGGCAGAGGGGAATTGTGGGAGATAGGTTGGTCTTGAGCTTCTTCTCGATGCAGAGCTTTGCCAAGCGGCCGACTCGGAGCCGAGGATCGGCTCCGAACCCATGTGTAAGAACAAAGGCGAGATGAACACTCCACATGGAACATTATGGTAAGGACATAACTTCTATTTAGTTACTGTCAAGTTAAAAAAAAAAAAAGGAAAATCAGTGTGAAAAGTGACTATTTCTAAATGGTTGTCTCATAGGTTCATAGATTAATACTAGGCTAACTGCCCTTGCAAGCCATTTTAAGCCTAGTCAATTATCCCTTGTGAGACTCAAACCCTGCATCTTGTGTTTGTAAGACAAACACCTTAACCATTAGGCCAACCTCCCAACCCCTATTGCTTTTTGTGATTCACACAGTAACACGTCACTTCCAGGCAAAGTCAGGGCTCATTCTAGGACTTTAGCTACTTTTGTAGCTTTTTGTAAAGGGCTGAAATCCAGAATTATTCCAGAGGCAGAAACTTGATCATCTGTGCATACATTTCCTAAACAGTACAAGGTAGACACTTTCTCTAAGTTCAGCGCAGGGTTTGCTAGAACTATTCTCCAAGGCCTTCTGGACTCTGATCCTTCTTTTTCCTCCTCCCTTTTATTCTAAGCTCTGGTAATTCATCCTACATAACTTAGGCTATTGCGGCAGTGGCATACTTTACCTCTCAACTATACAGATTTTTGCCTCATATTTTAGGTCTTTTCCTCATAAAAATCGTGTTTTTTTTTTTTTTTGACAGATCACTGGGATGATCTAAGGATTAAAGTCACTAAATAGTGACATGCATTTGAGTTTCAGACTTCATATCCTTTAGAAAATGCATGCTAACAAATTCGGTTATTCTATCAACTTTCTACGTTTATAAGAGCAATATTTAAAATGTTCGGTACTTGCGTATTATCGCAACCAGATTTTCGCAGGAAAACCGTTTGCTTCCCGCTCATTGAATCAGTTTGTGAATGTTGTAAAAAAAGTAATATAATGTGTTCTCTTTAGCACTTTACTTTGTTTGGTGCATTGTTATCAATACAAATTGAAAGATGTCCTGTTTTTATGTACGCACTTTACTGCCAGCATCTCACTTATTGCAAGTTGCATATTGCACTACGAATTGTAATTGCTGACAATTTACCACCACACAGAAAGACCAAACCAGCGAATGAGCACTCCACAATGTTACAGCACTAAGAAAAGCAATAATCAGTGTGAAGTACAATATGTATTTATCAGAACATGCCACCATCCCTAAACTAAACAAAACAAAACCAGTACTGCGAACTTCTTCTGTGAAAAACGCCCCCCAGAATCGGCTGTCCACATAATCTGGTCTCCCTTTTAAAAACCATTACTTATTACAACTCTCTCATTGAAAGGGTTATTTTCAAAGATGTTTACAAATTGTGAGAAAAACTGTTTACCAAGAGCATGATTCCTGTGTCTGTACTTTCCGTCTCAGTATTCCTTCCACATACTGAAAAGAAATCTTTCGTCAATAAGAGAGCAACCATGCCAATTTCATCGCGTGTTTTTAATGCACCCATAACAGGAAGAGAAATTTTTCAAATTTGTTTTCTTCCTGAAGATAATCCAAAGTTATTCTTTATCAATAAAGACTTAAAACAACACTTTACTGTGTTTCCTGCACTCGTTTTGATTCCATGAAATGAATTTCGCAACCGCGAAAATCTGGTTGCGATAATACGGAAGTACCAAATGTTCATAGGTTCCTAGGTTGGTACTAGGCTATTGGCTCTAGGGCCTATACAAGCCTAGCCATAACAATTCCCTGGATATTTCTTCCCACAATATTTACTTCCCTGGACCCCTGTTTAGCAGGGCAACTGACGTGATCCCCGGGGTGAATTTCCCAAGTCTCATCCAATCATCAAGGTTCCTTTTGAAGAGGGTCAAGGAGGCGCTCTGTTTGACATATATGGGCAGTCTGTTCCAGAGTATGGGGAGTCTTTGGGTCAGGAACCTATCCCTCCAGCATGTTTTGTTCATTGTGATGACAAGGTTTAAATCCCTGGAGTGTGTGGCTCTGAGGGATTGGGATTTCTTTAAGTGGAGCATGTCCAACAGCTCAGGGTATGACATGGCCTTGTATGTTAAGCAGAGATAGTTTCTGAGTAGACGATATGTCACATCCCTATTTTTGGGCCTTTGTCCCTCCATTATGTCAGGCTTTGTCCATATTTCTTGCACTAAGAGTTTGAGAGGTATGGGCAGTGGTCTAACAGTGAACATAGTACAGTTGCATAAGAACACTTGACCTTAACATTAGATGTTCGACTAAATCATTTGATCACTGTTGCAATACAAACACCCTCCTTCCATCCCCATCTTTATGTTGTTGTTGTTTTGTATTATTATTTATTCATTTTTTTTATGCAAGGGTATGTTTTTTGTCATTTCTGTCTTCTTCTAGCATACACCTATATGGTTGGGCTCTAGGTTTCCTTGTTCTGAGGCAAGAAAACTCTGGGAGTTTGGTGCACAAACCACTGTCTTTAAGCCACTCTCCTCAAGGGTGCTACCCAAATAGCTTGGGCTACTGCAACAATGATCTATTCAAACATCTACCGTAATAGCAATTTTACTTACACAAATGTACTTTCTGCCACTGCAGAAAGACTGTTCAGCCATCCAATATTCTTTCTTTGACATACTTTCTCATCTCTCCCCATTAGCCCATCCACTTTCTGATGTTATCTCTTGCCTTTTGTTTATCTTATGTCATACTTTTTTAAAGGCCATGTCCACTCAGATTGTGTGGCTTTATATGAAGTGCTTAACAATTCTAACAAGCTCAGTCTTCTTCCTCAAAGAATGTAAGTTAAGTTCTTTCAGTTTATTTTGCTGTAAGGTTTTCTTGAAGATGAGACATTACTTTTTGTTGCCCTTATCAGAATTGCCTTTGCTGTGTCTTTCTCTTATATTGATGAGTTCTCTATGAACGCAGACAGTACTTCTGATGAAGTCCTGCCATTCAGTATAAAGCAAATACACTTCTTGTTTTCTATGATAATGTCAGCATTCTTTTTGCCTTTATTACTGCTTTATCACTTCTAGATCATTAGCGAGAACTACTTCTGGTATTTTTCCGTTTTGTTAGCCCTGTTATTGAGTTGATGTTTTTCTAATGTTAACATCATGTAACCTTGTCCATTGTTTCCACATCCATCACACCAACAGACTCCTTGTGAAAAGTATTAATTCAGGTTACATTGTATAAACATCTTGAGCTTCTAATGGACACTATCCTTTCACTGAGGCCATACAATGAGAGGACCATAGGTAAGGTATTGTAGCAAATGAAACTTTCTTATAGAATAATTCAGTCTGCTCTCTCTGGAGATGAAAAAAGACCCAAGCAAAAAATATTCTGTTTCACTACCAGTTCTCTTTAAGTTCCTCACAAAACACTACAAATTACTATAAACAAATTATATATATTTATCTTACTGGCAGATGCTGGAATCCATGAGTGCTTACTGCTTCAAAACAACAAATTTGAGACACGTTTTTGTTTACACTAATTAATGGGCACAGAATTCCTGCACTGGCTACAAACCTTCTCTTGTGGTCTAAACCAAGTTAGCAAAGGCATGCTAGCCATAAAAAAAGCCCTGCCTGACACATCTGTAGGTGAAAAACCACTTTCTAAATACTTTCCAGTCTGCTGGAGCAGTCTTCTAGTGGAAGCAAAACAACAGCAAATACTAATAAACCTTCTAGACCAAGCTAAGAGCAATCATCTACTTAGGAAATACAATTGCAGTTGTTATTTATAGATACTGTATAGACATTACAAATAAAATTTATATCATATTTGTTATGTTCTACTTTTGTAGAGTTACTTAATATAATGCATGTGATCAAACTGACAAGTTTACAATATTACGTCAGAAATTAACTTGTAAACTAATCAGTCCAGAAACCAAATACATTACACCAGCAATATAACTGAAATCATTGGAAACCAACTTAGTCAGAGTTTGTGTACAGGGTACTTTGCATTATATGTCAAATATCTTGTAGTACTTTCATGATTAACTTTGCATAATCTGCTTATGATATAATTTGCTCTATAATGAGTTTTGCTCATGACTCAGACTGGGCTCTTTGGCTAGTCTTACTACCTGGTTAACAAAAATCCAAATGAATAGTTTGTTCAGTAACATGTTTGTGGTACTTTGCCATATGACATAATAAAAATGCATCTTTATAATTCCGTGATTACTCAGTGACAGAGCATTAGCAGATTAATTTTGCAAAACTTTCCTATTGCGTACCTATGCTGCCTTATTCTGTGTGTTCCATAGGCTTCCAGGTGTTATAGAAACAATTTACTTTCATTGGTGATTTCATAGTTTTCCAGTGTGCATGAGGTCAAACTGACAGGTCATTAATTTGTAGCATCTGCATTCTTCCAGGATTGTGAATGTTAATTCTGTCTGAGTTCTTTCAGGCACAAGTAGTCGTAGTTCCTCCTTCAATACTATAAGTTCTAAGGTGACTCACATGATTGATTGACTGATTAATTGATTTTTGCGGGAGCCTTTTAATTGATTGATTTTTATGGAAGCCTTTCCTTTTTGGAAGGACTAGGACTAACTGTGTTTGGACATTTGTTTTGACTTAATTTAAATCTTCCCTAATTAGTGAATATTAAGCATAATATTTTTTTAACACACCTCCTTTTCACAATGTTTTCTACCCATCCTTTGCACGTAGTTGTCTTTCTTGGGTCCCTTGTGTTCAATTCATAGTTGAGTGTAGTCTTGTTATATGCATACTTGCAATTAACATTTCCTCTGTTTTCAAAGACGTTCACATTGTAGCTATTAAAATCAGACAAGTATAGATCTTTGCGCCACTTGTGCTAACTGGGTATATGCACTGGTCTGGAAGCCATTTTCAGCCATGACACAAGATTGCCAACTAGCTCACAGATAGGATGCAGGAAGTCAAGAGAGGGGAATCATCCTCCACAAAAAGAGCAGTCATTAGTGGAATCCCACAGAGCTTGTGCTGGGCGCACTGTCCTTTGGCATCTAGATTTCAGAAGTCCTAGCAAACGTCAAGAGCTTTAGTTGACCATGTTTGTGGGTTTCTGAAAACAGGGAACAGTCACTGAATACACAAAACACTCAGCAATAGCCTAGAAGGGCTTGTCTCAAGCAAATAACTGATGCTAAAGTCATACTATAAAGCTAAACACCAAAAAGTGCATTATTGTGTCCTCTGTAAAATGAGCTGCACTGAGAAACTACCAGATTGACAGGCCTATGAGCCGATCCACTGGTTAGAGATTTGAGAATATACATAGACAGTGACCTAGGATTTGACTAACATGTGTTTACTTTTGTATGTCTTTCTACATTGCTCAACTTATAAGCAAAGGTATAGCATCTTGGGCCAAGGATGTCATTGTCTGTCTGTACTTGCACCTCATCATGTCCATCATTGAGTATTATACCCCTTTGATATGCACCTTTCCAGACATACACTGAATATAAAATGTGTACACACCCCTGGTAAAATGCCAGGTTTTTGTGATATAAAAAAAAAAAGAGACCACAATAAATCATTGCAAAATTTTTCCCACCGTTAATGTGACCTATAACCTGTACAATTCAATTGAAAAACAAACAAATCTGTTAGGGGAAAAATATAAAAAATAAAAAACGTACACTACACTGGTTGAATAAGTGTGCACATCCTTAAACTAATACTTTGTTGTGTGTCCACACCCTTAAACTAATACTTTGTTGAAGCACCTTTTGATTTAATTACAGCTTTCAGTCTTCTTGGGTACACACCTGCCATCAATTAAAGAGACTCTGATTAACCCCAAATAAAGTTTAGCTGTCCTAGTAGAATTTTCCCTGACATTTACTCAGTTGCCTGCTAGATCAAAGGCCATGCTCTGCAGAGAGCTTACAAAGCATCAAAGGGGATCTCATTGTTGAAAGGTATCATTCAGGAGAAGGGTACAAAAAAATTTCGACAGCATTGGATATGCCATTGAACACAGTGAAGAAAGTCATCAAAAAGTGGAGAAAATATGGGACAACGGTGACATTGCAAAGAACTGGACTTCCCTCCAAAATTGATGAAAAGACGAGACAAAAACTGGTCAGGGAGGCTACCAAGAGACCTACAGCAACACTGAAGGAGCTGCAGGAATTTCTGGCAAGTACTGGTTGTGTACTACATTTGACAACAATCTCCTGTATTCTCCATATGTCTGGACTATGGGGTAAGGTTGCAAGATGGAAAACTTTTCTTACACAAAAAACATCCAGCCTGGCTAAAATTTGCAAAACAATGCATCAAGTCGCCCCAAAGCATGTGGGAAAATGTGTTGTGGTCTGATGACACCAGGGTTGAACTTTTTGGCCACGATTCCAAAAGGTACGTTTGGAGTAAAAACAACACTTTGCTAGTTTATTTTAATTTCTTTTTTTGTAAAACGTTTATTTTCATTTCTTTTTTGTAAAAGTCTTAAAACTAATAAAAATATTTTTGAAAAAAAAACACTTTGCATCACCAAAAGAACACCATCCCCATGCTGAAGCATGGTGGTAGCAGTATAATGCTTTGGGTTGCTTTTCTTCAGCTGGAACTGGGGTTTTAGTCAAGGTGGAGAGAATTATGAACAGTTCCAAATACCAGTCACTTTTGGCCCAAAACCTTCAGGCATTTGCTAGAAAGCTGAAGATGAAGAGGAATTTCACCTATCGACACAACAATGACTCCAAGCACACATCCAAATCAACAAAAGAATGGCTTCATGACAAGAAAATTAAAGTTTTGGAATGGGTCAGCCAGAGCCCAGATCTAAATCCAATAGAAAATCTGATGGGTGACCTGAAGAGGGCTGTACATAAGAGATGCTCTAGCAATCCAACAGTTTTGGAGCACTTTTGCAAGGAAGAGTGGGTAAATATTGCCAAGTCAAGATGTGCCATGCTGATAGACTCCTACCCAAGAAAACTGAATGCTGTAATTAAATCAAAAGGTGCTTCAACAAAGTATTAGTTTAAGGGTGTGCACAGACAACAAAGTATTTGTTTAAGGGCATGCACACTTATGCAACCAGCGTATTGTGCGTTTTTTATTTTTTTATATTTTTTCCCCTAACAGATTTGATTGTTTTTAATTGAATTCTACAGGTTATACGTCACATTAAAGATGGGAAAAGTTTTGAAATGATTTATTGTAGTCTCATTTATTTATATCACAAAAACCTGGCATTTTAACAGGGGCGTGCACTTTTTACATCCACTGTATGTAACAACTGGAGTGCCCAAATAGGTTACTCAGAAAAACAATACAGGGAATAAACCAAATGACCTACATTGACCACCTTAAAGCCCTATCACTATAATCATTGTCTTATAAGCTGTTGAGGAGTAATCTGTGCCTGGCCTTTAAGGTACTCTCTAACCCAGCACTAAAGGACCTCAAGTCAAATGGCATCAGAAATATCTGATCCAGAGACCTTAACCTCTTTTGCAACATAAACAGAATTGATTTGGAGGGACAGGTACAGATCTCAGAGGATACCACAGCTCTGGAACAGTCTTCACAGCCACGTAAAACAAAGCTTATCCTTCTCCCTATTTAATTTGCAACTTAGATCAATGGATGGGAATAAGGAAATTTACCTGAAGACTGCCCCAGTGCTAATAATGGACAGAGGCAACACCTAAATGTGCTATCCTGTAGCAGGGTAACCTTTCAGTTCTCAGCAGCATGACCCTAGAAACATTCATTCATAAATGGGAAGTATTGGAATAAAAATGTTGGTAAGGTTAATTTGAACACCTAATGGTTAACACAGCTAGGCTTAAAATGACCCTTCAAGGCAGTTAAACTTGTATTCACCTATAAACCTATGAAACTTGTGTGTGCATGCATGTGCGCAAGTATGTGTGTGCGTTTGTCTCCCTATCGCTTTCCTTGTATATATATATATATATATATATATATATATATATATGCGTGCGTTTGTGTATGTGTTTGTATTCACACACATCATTAAATACCTAATTAATTGATCTTTATAACTCAATTTGGCTTAAACTTCCTCTTTATTTTAGACTAAATTATTACAACTCTGATGTAGCCCCCAAAAGAAAAAAAATACATTATACATTTTAAATTATTCTGATTTTGTGGAATGAGGTTATATAATGACATGCTGTGTAATGTTTTGCCTATTAAAGTACATAAAAAGGCAGAACAAATCCAAATTACCATCTGGAATTCATAGCAGTCTTACTGTGAGTTTGCAGATTATGCTATCAGGTCCATTAGTATTTTATTCTCATGGTACCTCATTAGCATTGATTATTATTTTGGCATTCCACCTTTGACAGCACTGAACAAAACTGGGCTAGTGTGCATTAACCTCAGCCTTTGTGCAAAGCTACATCTCTTTCTGCAGTTGACAAGCAATGGAGACATGATTATGAATTTAGATGAGAATTTATGGGCCTACAACAGCAGCAGCTATGATTGGAATCCTCTGACTTGTCATGAAGATCTGATTTACTAAATATTGAATCTCAATGGAAAGAGGAGAGCTGTCATTAAATATGGACTTTATGGCTTTGGAGTGGGCGCACTGACTGTTTGACACTTGGCTATCAGTAGTCTTACTGAATTATTAATGCCAGCATTTCTTCACTTTTATTTCCAGCTCTTGTTAAAACCAAACATTTAGGTTTGCCCTTTCTCTCTGTTTCTGAAGATAGAGTGAAGACTTAATAAGACACAACCACCATAAGTTAAAGATGACTTTAGTCTCCTTACCTTGCTTTTCAGGAATCTTGCCTTACTAAAATGTTAGCTCAGCAAAACTGTACAGCAGTAAAAATGAAGCTGATGACAGTAGTTTGCAATTCAAAGACTATCTGGGATTAATTAGGTCTGACATAATGGAATGGGGCTTACAGAGTATCTTACCAACAAATGCCATTTTCTGACTTGTTGATTTGTGCTGCTGGCACACAGTCACTTTGTTATTCAGCAGTTCGGTTAGACCCTTGTGGAAATACACCCCTCAACAGCAGTATAAAGACCGTTTGGTAGGGTACTCGTGCTAGCTTATGACCAGAGAACTAAAAGCAGATAACTAGTTTGATCATAGAGTCAGTGGTTCTCATGGATCCACATGGCTATGTGTTGTTTATGTATTTTTGAGTGTGAAATCATTGATGATGACCACACTCTCACCTGTCTTAAAATAGGGAAGGCAGCCAAATATTTGAGCTACCTGTAAAGCAGTGTTTGTGGCCCTGGACCAAGGTTCAATTTGGCTTATTTGGAAAGTTGGGAATATGCTGTGGGTATGAATGCAAAAAGCACAACAAGAAAAAAAAAAAGCCAGAAAAGACATAAGTAGTATGGTTTCATTCAAAATTTAGAAAAAAGGGGAATTTTTAGTTTAATGTCAGTTGAGAAACATTTCTTATGTCATCCATCAGTCTTTGTCTTGCTTTTTTTTACCCTTATCTCAGAGCTATTACTGACCCTTCCTTTCTAACTGGGGGGGCATCAGCCCCCAAATACCCTGATCACATGTTCTTAGTGTCACAATATCTCGATTCTGGGCAAATCTAGTATTTCATTAGCATTTGGAACCATTTTATTTATTTTTCAGTTCCTTAAGTGTTCATTCTGTTGTGGGGATGTGTAGAACAGACAAAAAATTGGCGTAAGTATAAGATGCACCAGAGGGAAGGGGGCAGCTGGCACAGACAGTGAGCAGAGCTAAGAGTGGTGAAAATTGAGGGAGAACAGTTACAGATAGAAAATGTAGTGGCGTGGGGCAGGAAGTGAAGGAGATGAGCACCATTTTGGCAAAAGAGAACAGCATTTTGGTGACTAGAGATGCAGTCACATACATAATTAAAAATATTAGCAAGTGAGACAGATTTCAGTTAAACTGTATACGTGGCTTAAACTCAGAAAGATGAGAAAGACGTTGGCTAAAGTAATTATGAAATCAGAGGAGCTTACACATGTGGTGCCCATAAGCACCAGTAATCTGTTGGAAGAGACAACTACACTGACAGAAACCAGGACCAGGGAGGTAGAAGATGCCAGCAGAGGAGGAGGTAACATTTTCAAAATTGTTGCATATATAAGCAGCTGACATGGACAGGAAAGAAAGGATTAGGCAGTATAATGACTTCCAAAGGGAGTGGACAAGTGAGAAAGGCTTAAGGAGTGTGGTGGGGCCCTGGCAGGCAGAACCGCTCTGTGGAAAGGAGAGCCCCTGTCTTAAACCAGAAGGGAGAGTGGTAAGGAGAGTGTCTGTCTTAAACCAGAAGAGATAGTAGTGCTTATTGCAGGTTGGAAAAGTAAAGCCCAATGGTTGGAGAAAATGTATTACTCTGTAGTGCAGGGAGTCTCAGTAGGAGGGTGGAGTAGCTGCAGACAGTGATGCAGGAAGGGAGAGATGGACATTGCTGGTGTCATAGAACCATCATGGACTTTATCCATTGCACAGGGTTAACTGTGGTACATGCTGTCCTGCAGTGTCAGAGAAAGGACATATAATATTGGAGCAGCAATCTGTTTAAATAAGCTATCATATATATGAAGTCATAGAAGAAGAAGAGTAACAAACCAGGAATGGGGCAAGTGTGTAGAAGCCAGGGTTAGAACCTAGGTTAAATGCACTGATTGTTCTGATAAAGGAATCGGGGGGCAGGGGCTGGTGAACTGATACAGTCCATAAAATCACTCAAGAGGAGTTAAAAAAAAAAAAAAAAAACACCAAGTAGGAAGGTCACAAAGGAAAAAACTTATAGGCAGAAACATCAAAAAGGCCCTGGAGGTTTTTCTTGTATGGCCTTTATGCACATATAGTAGCAGTTTATTGTGCTTGCAGTAATATAAATAGTCTGTGGAACCAGGTTTTCAGTTTTAAAATTGTGGGAAGTGCAGTAAAACTTCCACAGATGTGGGTGCGCTGCTACTATGTCTCAACAATTGCTACTGGCAGTGAAAGTCCATGGAAATCCAGTCTGTTTACTACAGTGCACATAGATTATTTCCAGAGTTCTGTTGGTTGCCCAAACAACATATACTGCACATCACAAGAAGAACTGTGCTTCCTAGGCTTAGCAGTCACTCTGGCACATCTCAGCAGAGAGTCAATGGTTCTAACATTGTTATATGGGATTTAAGTCCACAATACCTCCATCCTTAGTCAAGTTACTATGGCCAGGAGAATGTTGGATTTTAAAATTACAGTGCTGGTGGATCAAAGCCCATCTGCATAAATTTAGATCACAATCCATTTGACAGAAGAGCCATTGTAGAGAGATGTGCTTAGAATTTAGCATACATTCCCTACCCAGTAAATTGTACTTTAGTTTGGTGAGCACTTATTTTATAGCACAGCATTTTCTCTCTGTAACTGGAAAGCATTACTGAGCTTTTTTTTACTATTAAAATAGATTAGATGCCTATCCCCATCTATTGTCTGTGACAAGACTGTATCTATGCCTACCTGTCCGTTATATGTGTACACTAAGAATTGCTGGGAAAAGCTATTTGTTCTGAAGACAGCATATTTTTAGTTGTCTAGAATCATGCTGTACTTGAGTTGTTCATGTAACCTTCAAGAGAGCCTTACTTTTGGACATGTCAGTCAAGGCTCAAGGAATGATAGCAAACTTAGAAAATTATACCAATAGTTAGCCAGATGTAAAAAAAAAAAAAATCTTAACTTCTGTTTTTATTGGTTGGTTTTGGCCAGTTTTTGTAGCATTTCAGTTTCTCAGTGCCTATTACATAACCCCAAAACACATTTCTGTCAAGCCTACCTTATACTTAACTAGTTAGCTATCTACCATGCATGACGGAGGGAATCCATAATGATTTTAAATTCATGGAGATGGGTTTCTCATTATTTAAAACATCAATCAATACATCATCCAGGAAGGTAGTGGTTGTTGTTTCTTTCGGCTTATCCCGGTTAGGGGTCGCCACAGCGGAACTCCGGTCCGCTAATGTTTGGTAGTGGATTTTTACGTGCCGAGTTACCAGCCCTGATGCACAACCTTCAATGAAGGCACGCCCATTCACGCATGCCTCCACACAGAAGACACTCTAGCTGAGAATCGAACACAACAACGTTTTGCTGTGAGGTGACAATGCTACCGCAGCACCACTACCACGGTCTATATCATCCAGGAAAGTACTAGTATACAAATTCTTATAAAGTTGCAGGTACTCTTTAGAGACAGTAAGGCAGGACTCTGTAATGCAAAAGTCCATCTGGTTTGAAAAATACTTTTTTCACTTCCATGCCTTGTGGATTTTGCCAATAACCTCTGCTTAGGTGCAAAATGGACAACAAAAATAGAATAATTCAATTTTTAGTTTGCTGGAAAAGGAGAAAGGAACCATATTAAGGTCTGCTATTTCGTTTTCTGCAAATAAAACCACAAGAAAAGCCTAGCAAACCTAGAGTCCTCACTGTGTAATACCTTAAACCTCCTTCAGTACATTATATATGCAAACGATCCCTTAAGGACATAAAAAAAAAAACTATTTCATGTTTTGTTCGTGGGAGTAAGTGAATATGTAAAGACATTTCCTTTGTGGAACTATTCTCCATATAACTCATTCTACTATGTTTTGCAATAACTCCATTGTTTCTACATCTTGTCATAACTATTTTTTTGAAGTAACTCCATTTTTCTGTATTTCATCTTTAGTTTGTAACTATTTAATTTGCTGTTATTTACTGTCTTAACTTTCTGGAGCTGTTCTCCCCTGTGGCCCAGTCAGACATTACCAGATAATCAAATGTAAATAAATAAATATAAGTGTTCCAGCGCCATGGCTTCTGAATGCTCATGACTTTTCACTTTTTACTTTTTAAGGCTTTATGGGTACCTTCAGGCCAATAAAGACAAATTTTTTTTTCTGACTTCATCAGTTCAGCTTAAGTAGATTGTTTGGCTATAATTACAAACTCCAATATTGCACTACAGTGAGGAAATGGCAAATCTCCAGGCATGCAATACTTGGATCTCACACAAAGAGCTGTTGGCAGGCAGAAAATCAGCCAAAACAGCTTATGAGTGTTCATTAATAGCTGTTATAGTGATATAGCCATACACACACACACACTTGTAAATATATATTTGGAGTCTGGAGTCAGTTGTATAACATACATGTAAAGTA